>NW_010268891.1:5430-9097 GCF_000690775.1 Eurypyga helias
CTGCTTTCTCCCAGCAGTCCTTACACCTACCCTGCTGCCCAAACTGCGAGCAGGTTACGCCTGCAGCCTGGCTGAGCTGTTAGCAACAAGTGTACGTCAGGCCCGGGGCTGGGGCAGCTGCTGCCGACTGCAGGTGCTTCTTGTGGAGGCAACTGAGCCTGAAGGCAGGAGCACCAGGGTCTCACCCAAAGGAATCCCAGTAGCATCCAGCAATCAGGTGGAAAGTAGGAATGGGCAAGGTGCAGTACAATTTGAAGTATCAAATAGCATATCCATGGCTCATTCCGTCACAAAGCTGCTCTGTGTGCATCTGCTCATTGAGCGAAGCCCACGCCTGAGCTGTGCACCTGGAACCACCTGAAATTTAATCTGGGAGAGCATCCACCTGTGGCAAATCTGTCAGATATACTCGAGAAACCCCACTCCGCCATTGGGACCGACAGTTTGTTGTCAAGGGGTTGCTTTGTTTCCATAGAGGGAAAAGGGGATTTGTTGGTGGGCCTTCTGGGACAGAAAAATCAGACTGTGCAGATGAAAAGTGACCCTGTAGTCATTGCCTGTGGCACCCCTCACACTTCAGGCACTAGCTGACTTGGTGTCAAGTGATTCTTCACAGCCTCTAGCTTCAGCATGCGCTGCCACCTACAACCAGGTGAGACCCCTGCGCGGGTGAAGAGAACAGCGTAGAAAGGGCAGGCCGGGCACTGCAGCAGGCTGCCATGCTGGGATCTCCCTTCCATTTTGTATCAGTAGTGAGCAAAAAGCCAGATCTCGGGGTGGGGGTGTGTGTGCATTGGGAGGTGGTATAAACCGATTAGTTATTTCCTTTTTTAATGATAATACATTTAAAAAGAGAAAATGAACTATATGCATTACTCAAGACACAGCACCAAGTTCACCTGTTAACAGCACTAGAATTTAACTTCATTGTACACTCTCCTCATCCTTCTGCTTCCTTATCTATTGGATAGGGAATATTAAGTCATGTTACTGTGCTTTGATGGTGATACTGTTCAGTTCCTCCACAAGTCAATTAGTAAAGAAGGAGACTTGACTTTCAAAAAAGGGTTGTTAAGAAAAAGGATATTTTGAGGCCATCTAATTACACCTCACAAATGCAGTAATAAGGAAAGAATCTACTGTGGGAATACAGGAAATGTTAGGATGCAAAAATACTCCACTCACTTTTGGAGTATGCTTGCCACATGCTGGATAATTGTGGTGCATATTTGATTTATCCTAATTACATTTCAGTATATTCATTTGTTTTCTGACTGGAACAGAACTGCCACATGCTGAATTCAGCTTGCTCATGCCTTTTGTGCCTTTCCTGCGGTGCACAGTATCACAAGCCTTGTTCTCTTAAAAGCAGAATAGAACCAAACCAAAACTAAACCACCAGCCAAGCTGCACATCACAGCTGTTGCAGAAATACTCCGTTTCTCTTGGCCATGTTCAGACGTGTGCAAACATGTTTTAACATGGGCTCTGTGGCTGCTATTCCTAAGAATATACATTAGGTGCAAGGAGAAGATTCCATGGCTTCCCAGATGATGCTTATACAGCTGCCAAAAGGGATGAATTCAAGTCTTATGCAATGCTTTTTAAAACACTTTGTTAATTTGCTTGAGGAATATCCAGATGCAACTAATTACCCTGTAATGAGGCTCCTAAAGCTGACCTTTTAACAGGCTTGTGAAGGTGTCCTGAATGATTGGCTTTGACTTTAAAATCTTCATATGTGGGTGCCATAAATGGTTGTATTCCTTGATGACGAGACACTAAGGGAGGTTTATGGGATTTAATTAATGTGGCAACAAGGACAAAGAGGATAACTATGCAAGAGGCTTTCTGCTTGCCAACTGCAGGTTTGCCAATAATTACTTCTAGAGCATCTGACCGCCGGCTGCAACAGATAAGGACTGTCACCCCTCTTTTGGCAGAGAGAAGCTAGTAAAGTTAGCCAATCTCACGCAGCTTTGGGAGGTGTTGGCAGTAGTTTCCCTCTCTAACAATCTCCTATAATCACACTATTGCAATTGCAGTTTTCCATGCAGGAATTTTTGTCCTGTGCCTTCGTTAAAATGACTGAGGCACGGAGAGCTCAGTGCTGCGAGCCACGTGGCACTGACCTCTGCAGAGGATGCGCTCAGGATTCATGCTTGCTCAAGAACGGCCCCACAACATTGCTGAGGAGACAGGATGATCCCTGACATCTGGGACAACTTCCATGGCGTGTTGCTGGAACCATCTCCAAAATGTCTCCACAGATTCCACTAGGAAAGCTGTTTTATGTTTTTCTTGGTCTTAATCTACAGATTGTGACAAAATATTTCTGTGGGCTGCTAATGACTACTCTGAAGTGTTCTGTAAGGGGATTCCAACACATCATGGATGTGACTTAACTCAGCAAGAACTGAAATGCTTTGAGCAGGAATTGCTGAGAGGAATGTTACAGACCACCTGTGATCACCTACTCCAAATCTATCCAAAATAGCTTAAGATCTGAAGGCTCAGGAAATGCACATACATTTTCTGTCATTTGGCACAGAAGTAGCTACATGTAAATGTCATAAATGTAGTTTAAAAAAAAAAATATCTATGTAATGAGCCTTAAACCAGAAGAGCGTTCACTTTTGAGCCCCTTTAGAGAGGAAAATAGAACAATTCTGTTCATAAAGAACCTAGAGCTGAATGAAGAAGTGCAAGCACCGGTACTTCTGACATCACTTGTGAATATTTCTCCTTAGGTTGGTACACATCTTCATTCACGGCTGACGCAAGGTGGGAAAAGCAGCCTAGTGACCAGTAAGGAGCTGTGGGGCAAACACGTAACGCAGTTCTGCGTCTGCCATCGGAGACGGGCTTGGTAACGCGGGCAGGTCAGTTGCGTTGCGTGGCATTTAATCTATGCTGAGTGGAAAGCACGTTCATTGGTATAGTTCCTTGACATTTAACAACACGCTGGGGTGGAGAACCCTGCAGTTAAAAGTTACCGTTGCCTTTTCCAAAGAAACTACCAACAGGATGAAAACATTGCTTTGCATTTAGAAAGTACTAAATAATTTAAGAAAAAATCAAAACCTTTGTTTAGTGAAGTTCAGACTGAACTACCCTTACAGGTTAGCAACAGTTTTCTCTGCCCCTCTCAGCAGTCAAAGAATTGCTGTTGTGTTGGTTACCAGAAATCCCACTAGCCCTTCACAGCTTGGTGCAAAGGGAATTTGGTCCAAGTCTCTGATTCAGTATGTCAAAAATGGCAGTTTTTCGACCTCTGGAATGATCATCAACAAGGTTTTTATTCATTCAATCCCTCCGTCTCCAAAAGGCTTTCGTCATGTAACTTGCTTTCCATAAAGCTTCTGCAATGCCTCTGCTTCAGAGGGAGTTACTGTAACGTTCTGTGTATCGAACCAACATCTGTCTTGCATTAAAAAACCCCAACCTCCCTGAAGCTGAAGTGCAAATACACCGCAGAAGCAGGACTTTCCTGCACTGTGGTCGCCGTTTGAAACGCGAAGGCAAGCGGCTCATGCAAGGGCAATGCCGCAAACTATCGCTGGAACAATCGGAATTACCTGTGGGATCTTAGCCCAGAACTAGGCAGGAGGGGTAAGGTGGTGGAGATTTACTCAAACACTTCTGAACCAGCTACAATTTTTCTGTA
>NW_010268891.1:9115-27521 GCF_000690775.1 Eurypyga helias
TCTTGATTTTCATAAAAATAGCCAAGTGTTTGATTCTGTGCTCTCTGCTGTAGTCTGCATGAGAAGTGTCTGGAAAACGGCTAAGGGGAGGCTCTTCCAGTGGTCACGATTAGCTCCTTGTAATGATTCATGGCAGAGAAGTGACAGTTACTCACGAAATAGTCCTTAGACACGCAGTAAATACTCAGACCAGTGTGTGCCTTTGTCAGCTCCCATTAGCTGCTGCAGCTAAGTGTCACTGAGTTGTCCTAAGTGGAAGAGCAATTGAAAACTACCACACACCCGAAGCATCACGCTGTGCTATCTCTGAGCCTTCTGAAGCTACAAGTTAGTTGCATAATTTTCCTTTTTTTTTTTTTTTTTTTTAAAAACACACATTTTTCCCCCCCGAAGCATCACGCTGTGTACGCTCTATCTCTGAGCCTTCTGAAGCTACAAGTTAGTTGCATAATTTTCCTTTTTTTTTTTTTTTTTAAATAAGCACAGTACTTCCTATGGAGGCCCTCTGCTTCGGCAATTGTTTTTCCGTAGCTTAGTCAACCAGCATTAAATGAGGTGCCTGCAAGATCTGTTTTGACAGGTGCTGCTGAGCTGTTTAGTTGAGGCAGTTTCAAGTCATGCCTGCTATTTGCTTTTAGTGGTTCTGGAATGGAATTTTTCTACGGAACTACTTGGTATAGTACAAGCAGAAGTATCTGCTTCATGCTCACAACCTTCAGAGGTGCAAAAGCAATTAAATATCCAGAGCTTGTGAATAACTAACTGGCAAGAATGGACAAAGAGGCCACAGATCTTCAAACCTTGCCCAGGTACAGGGACCATGATCTCATGGAGACAGTTCATCCCTGTTTACAGAGCAGATTTTTTTTTTTACTCACAGTAATATTCTCTTGGCACACGTCTTGTAACTGCTGCCTTCTTGGAAAGGGAGCACAGTCACTCAAACTCTTGCGTAATGCCTTGAAATGAATTGATAAGGCCTGCCCTCGACTTCTACAAATTAGCAAAGCATGTTTGAAAGTAAACCATGGTTGAAATGCTGGGCAAACTTTGGCACAAATACTTCTGGTTTTACAGCTCATTCCTGTAGAGCAACATGCTGAATTGCAGCGAGGGTAGTCTTGGCCTTGGCGCCTACAAGAACTGAACCAACTCATTAAGGAACACTAACTTCTGATTTCCCCAGATTTTGCTGGGATTTACTGGAACAGAATAACGTGAGATTCTTTTCCCAGGTCTCAGCAAGTGTGAGACCACTGGGACAAGGTGTGCTTCTTCAGTCATTAGGGTTAGGAGATGGGAGTTTGGGTACTGAGAGGCTGTGAGGATATTGGGGGGATGATGTACTGCCCCATCCAGTGGTGTACTCGGAGCACGTGAGAAGAGTACTTACCTCATTAAATGCCAAAGAGTGTTTGTGGTTTATTGAAACTTATTCTCAAACTGCACAAGAACTAATGAATACTCAACTCCTTTTTGGGTTTGAGTATAGTAACTTGTTTCACACTATGTAGAGCAGAGTAGTGACTTGGTTTATTGAAGCATTTTAAGTCAAAACTTATACTCAAACTGCACAAGAACTAATGAATACTCAACTCCTTTTTGGGTTTGAGTATAGTAACTTGTTTCACACTATGTAGAGCAGAGTAGTGACTTGGCAAGGGTGCAGAGGAAGGGGCCTGTTAGTGAGAAGACAACTGCTAAGACTGTTTTTCAGAATTCCTAGCTTTTACCTATGATCCTCTCTCATGCTTTCCTCTATCAACCCCATCTCAGCATGCTTGGGGAAAAAAGAAGAAGAAAAAAAAAGTCACAAACAACCACCAAAAAACCCAAACACACACCAAAACCAACAACCAAAAACATCAACACAAGTTTCAGCAACAGTTGCTTACTAGAGAAGTTCCAAACCCAGATGTGTTAGTGAAACTGGGATTTGTACTTTAAAATGGGAAGCAGGAATTGTTAACACGGCATTTCTTAGGAGAACAGACAGCATGACTGTACTGAGTGATGCGTTGAACAAATTTGATCCTAGTTCTTCAGAACAGAAAACCTGAATAGAAAGTGGCATGGATGTAAAACATTAAGTATAGGGTTCCCAAAGCAAGATGACTGGTGCAACAGTAGATGGACCCATGACCTCTGTAGTTTGACTTCTCCCAGTTCTCTCCATCAGTACAAACCACTATGCAGACAGACAAACCTGCCTGTTGTTTAAAAACTCTTTAGAAAAGCAGCTAGTAAAAAGCTACCGCAAACCACCCTCAAACACCTACTCCATAAACTTGCCCACATTCCAAGGTGTGCGTTTAAAAAAGGGGAATCCTCACAGCTGCCATGATAAACGTTATGTAGCTGTGAAATTCTTGTAAAAATTGTGTCCTCAATTAAAACAGATCATTCTGACTGAAGTCACAATACCTAAGCATCTCTTTTCTTACAAGCACAGAGCTAATATAATGCTGGAGAGGTCATAAATAGCCACACAGTGGACTCCTCTGATAGCCAAATGAGAGAGCAAACCTTTGAGAAACAACTCCAGATGAGGAGAGAATTAATATACTTCAAACTAGGCAACTCCTGCAGATTGTTATGAAGAAAAGCTTTCGCAGGGGAAAGAGGATGAAGGGAAGAACCACCATTCAATCAAAAAAAAAAAAAAAAGGTATAGTAGTGTTCCATCTAACTCTTAAGAATTTAAGATGGGAGGGGAGAGAGAAGGGGAGAAGCATCTCTTATTTATGTAATCACAGCTCCGATACTTTGTGCCCTTGTGTTGATGTAATGGCAGGCTAAGAGAAACCAAGTTACAGATCAGAAAGCTCACTGGGAAACGCCAGGTAACATTTTGTATTCCTTGCTCTGAAAGCAATGGGACATAAATTAGCTGTTAGGGAAAAAAAATCCTTCCTACAGCCAGTATCATCCTTTTCAATGAAAAGGGAAAAAAAATCCTTCCTACAGCCAGTATCATCCT
The DNA here is from genome assembly GCF_000690775.1 of Eurypyga helias. Classification (NCBI taxonomy): domain Eukaryota; kingdom Metazoa; phylum Chordata; class Aves; order Eurypygiformes; family Eurypygidae; genus Eurypyga; species Eurypyga helias. The sequence goes on from NW_010268891.1 coordinate 12,096, forward strand.
TTTCAATGAAAAGGGATCAGTGTATTCCCCACGTACATGCTTTACATCAGCCAGCCCAGGGATACGTAGCAATTCCCAACCCAATTCTGTGTTGCCAGAAGTCGTTGCAACGATTCTTTTGCTTGAGAAATGCATTCCCCTACATCATTTATTGATCACTGGGGTGGGTGAAGGAATATCCTAAATGTAAATGTAAGTTTAAAGTCTTAAAGTAATTCTTCCTTCATCCCCAAGATTTTTCTTTAGGCTATCAACTTAGAATTGATTATATAAGTCCTCAGCTATGCATTAAAACACGTTTTTCATTCATAAGTTTTGCAACAGGCTTTTGTTCAACTCACAAAATACACTAGGGAGTGTAAAAAATATTTATTCAACCTAATTCAACGTAACTCTAATTTGCAATAATTAAAAACAAGATTTACAACAGAGTAATGACCTTCTGCCACTCAAGTGAAGCAATTTTATAGTTCATACAGTGTTTTTATAATTGTATGTTTACAATAGCTTTAACTTCCAGAAGAGACAGCGAGTTTTCCCATGGAACAAATTTCAAACCCACTAATCTGCGTCATTCACTTCTTCATGAGACTTTATAAAACAGTAATAAATTGGTTGGAAATATATACAAATGGAGACCACTGAAAAGCTGTTTTCTCGAAATGATGAATTCTGTAAGAAATACGCATTATATTGTTTCAAGACTATCTTACAGAAAGCAGCAACTTTCAGAGGCTGCTACTCTAGCGTTAGAGTTTTATATAAAAGTGAGCCCACTAAGACAAATATAATCAGCAGACTTAGAAGTTTGCAGTAATTCTTCAGTTACAGCAAGAACCTCAGAAGCATTTGATATTGATTGAATGTATAATTTTCAATACCTGTATATTTTTTGAATACTAGCTGGCCATTATATACACTTTTGTACAGTTCTAAAATATAACATCTCGGTAATTAAGATAAACATACTATAGAAAAGGTACCATATTTTTAATGTCTCTAACATACATTATTGCAGTCAAATATGAAGTCCGTTCTGCATTTACTTCATTTCTGGTGAGAAGAAATATTTACTTACGAATACTTCCACTAAAAGATTTTAAACCTTTCTCCATGCATTCGACATACTAAAACGAACAAGGAAAAAAACCAAACCCTACGGCTTTGAGAAAAACAAATCAATTGTTATTAAGAACAAACTTCAAGTACTAAATCTAGGTTAGGTCTGGTATGAATATTAAATGGCTTGTCAAGTCTTAACCTCACAAAATAGTTAATTTCTGTTGAAATTAAGTTTATAAATACATCAAATAACTCAAATGCTAATGTCTCCCTCAGCTGGCTACTTTGAACATAGTGTAACAGTAAAGCTTACTGTATAAATAAATTTACTATGTTACACTTGTAAGATTTACCTTTAGTCCTTTACAGAATGGAGCCAAGTTGTCTGAAGAGCGAGGGTCGGGCCCACTGGTACGTACCACGCTCAGATGAGGTGCCCAAAGGACAGTGTCATCCCACGCCAGCCGACCCTTCCACGGGAGCTCACGCGGGCAGGAGAGAGCCTAGTCCTGGTACAGAGCTGAGCTGTTATGCACCCAGGTCTGGAAGCTTAGAAACGTGCTAATCCGTCAGTTTAAATGTAGCTTTAGTGTCCAGTGTTGGTTCCTCTGCTCTTTGTACTTGTACAGATATTCACATCATCAAAGGGAACATGAAAACTAAACGAGTGCGCCAATACTTCACTACAAAATAAGCAACTGAAATTTACTTCCCCCCATGTAATAATTTTACTGTGGAGTTAAAAAAAAAAAAAGCTCTCCAGCACCAGTCACAGAACAGTGCAAGACCCATGAGAAAATGACACTGGGCACTGCAGAAGATGCAAGAGGACAGTTAAAATGACCAGTGATAAAACAGTCACCTGGAAGCCATGCTGATGGCACCACCTAGAACTTAGGTGGCTAAAGCTGACACACAGGTCCTGAAGGGAGCGATCCATCTTCTGCTTTCTCTGAGTCGTCAGCCGAGTATTTTACACTCTCTGTTTGGTACCAGCAGAAAACCAAGGAAATATTTATTGACTGATGTCCCACAATTACTTCTCCTTGGTAATGATTCGCGTTTCCTTTATAAAAAAAAATCCCTCTCATTGTGCAAAATGCTGAACGGGATGATAGCGTGGGTATGAAAACGCAGCCAGAAGAGTCATTTGGATACAGCCTACATTAAATACACCTTTTAAAAGGTTCGTGTTCTGTGGTCGATGCTTTCTCTTTTTTTCCATTCAGCATATTGGCTCAAAGAAGATGATTCAGAAGCCTGTTGCCCAGCACAAATACCCAAAAATAATGAAAGCCAAGTCACATTCTTAGGTTCAGTGGTTGCTGAAAGGATTTACCCTGCCACGAAACAGTGCTTTATTATACTTAAAGAAACAAAAAAAAGGAGCAGTGGCTTATCACAATTCTCCACTAGTGTGCAATGATGATGGAACCAATACAACATGGAAAGCTGTTAGGTGAGACTGCGCGACATCTGGAGATCACAGCCTTATGCTCCTTCTTGCTCGGGATAATTTAAAATTTTGCGGTGAGCTTGGCGCAAATACTGCTGCTGTTTGAAGTAAACCTTAAAAGCTCCTTTTATAGCAACAAAAGCAATTCCACCCTGAAATAAAAAGATATTTTGAAAGCTTGCAATAATAGGACACTAAACTGTGCAAGTCGTCTTAAAAATTTCTGGTCAAAGAAGATTTATTTTCCAATCATACAGCATTTTCTTTTGAAGTTTAGCTAATTAGGACAATTCCCAACAAGTAGCTCAAATTTTTTTGTCACAGTGCACTACTACAGAGGTTAATGTTATTTAATGGGATTACATACTGGAGCTATAAAACCTTTTGAAAGCTTACATTTGCTTGGAAGTCTAACAAATACTCTAAACAGGATGTATTTTGGGTTTGTTAAAGAACAAAGGAAAAAGCAGATATGTACCTGCTTTCCTCCCTTCTCTGGCTACTATACATGGCGCAAGGAGTAATACTAATTGCTGTTCTATAATCAGACTGGAAAGGGCCACTTGCCAAAATCAAGAAAATCGGCGTTTTCGAAAACAGACTTTTTTCCCCCAGAAAGTTTTACACTATGTTTATCTCAAGTATTCAGACTATGGAGAGACACTAAGAAGCCTTCAGTCTGCATGAATGGTTGTAATATCACTGTTTCTTCCATATGGAAGAGAGGGGTGCCTGAGCATGTTGGAATTGCAAACAGGGGCTGAAGTGACAGTCAGATGACCAGGGGCACCACCTTGTCAAACTTGGTGTGCTTCCCCTTGAAAGGCTGCAAGCCAGAGAGGTTATTCACAGAGGAAGAGATGCTCTCCTCTCCTTCCCCTTCCATTCCACTTCTATGGAGAGTTTATTCTTCTCTCCTTATTAAAAGAGGTAAAAAGGGATTCTCTCAAAGAATTAGTTGATGATGGTTAGATTAGATTAGATGATGGTTCCTCATCTTCACTATCACCCTTAATTACTGCCGAGATCTGCCCAGTGCAGTAACAGATACAAATTTCAGCCTTGTCTAGAACTGCGATTAGCTTCTGTAATAAGGACAAAGTCTCTCACACATGTGATGCTTGTGCACTGCCAAGATAGGCAACCAGAAAAAAAAAACACCTTCCCATAATCAAATGCCACTCCTCAGTTACAGATTAATCTACATTCCCTTTAATTTTTTCTCCGTGTCCCCCTGCAACCTAACACTTACTATTCCCATATTATAATATGTTATGAAATAAACAATACTGAATCTTACCAAGATTGTCCTTTGTAAATTTGAGTTGACACTGCTGAACATCAACTTGCCCACTATCGTGGCAATAGTAGGGAAAACTAGAGCTCCACATAGAATACGTGTAGCAGAGACATGATCTGCCAAAGGGTTGGCCTCTGCTGGAATACGAGGTACAGGACATCCAATGCCTAAAGGGATGAGACAGGGGGAAGAAAAGATTACACAGCCACTACCTCAAACAGAAACAGAAAGCACATTAGGGCCACCCACCACTCCATTACAAGTCTGTAACCCAGTTACTTTCAGGACTATCTGTCTTCTCAGTTTCCCTTCAGTGACTGTATTAATTTTTATGTTCAAAGACCACCCAAGATTCTCAGTAGCTTGTTTTGTTGCTAAGGCCTTCACTGAACCAATGCTCCTGCTCCTCACGCCCCACCTTTCTCCCTAGGCACTATACAAACACCATCTAAACAGACCAAATATAAACCAGAGGGAAAGCGTTACCACCTTTACTTAAGCATGGCGAAAACTACTCGCCTATCGCCATCTCCTAAAGGGGGAAATTCAAACTTGATACTTCCTTTTAAATTTAATCACATTACCTGGAAATATGCTGTTCAAAATTTGTAGCTTGTTGGAGTATTTGCGCCACAGTCTGAGCACATAGTCCTCCCAACGAATCATCTTGCCCAGTATCAGCATGACTGGGATAGTGGGAAGTCCAATCAAAAGAAATAAAGGATCAGCTCTCTCCATGACGTCAAGTCCTTCTTTGTGACCCACAACCTGGTAAATATGTATGTAGTTGACAACAATAAAGACCACGACTGAAGAAAGAATATAATTTTTAAAAAGTCTAGTTTGCTCGGGGCTGCCCATGCATTTTAACTTACAGAAAAAAGAAAAAGGCTGTTTTACCTAACGTACTCCGTTTTCCCTCTGCATCCCTGGTTGCTTATCAAGTGTAATGCAGACGAGCTACCAGCCCTGGTCTGCACATCATTAATCTTGCAGAGCACTGTAACACAATTCCTTACCATCTCAAGAAAAGTTTTACAAGTTTCTGTCTAAAAGCTTAAACACCTGAAATAGCAAAATAGCATTTCTTCCACCCAAACTGTGATGTCTGACACAAGGCTTTTTCTCCTTAATAGTCCTTGTCCATCAAAAAGAGTCTCAGTATCTTGTCTTTTCTGCTTTAGATTACTACTTCTGTTTTCAGTGACCCCATACGCTTTGGTACTGACATAGCTACCAGTGGAGTCACAATGTCAATACTGCATTTATTTTTTTTCCATATGAAGCTTAACCTTTAAAAATAGCTTTTGTGCTTCTCTCTGGCCCTTCAACTGAAGGAAAGGAGTCTGAAATGCATCAGGAAACAAGTTTCATTCAACCTAGCAAATCTGGGGTGGCAACAGGAGTGGAACAGTTCCCCTCCACTACCAGTTTAATCTCTATTATAAGCAAAAATAAATTACCCTCTTACCCAGCATGCCATCTATATGATCAAAACCCATTAAATCAGAGGAAAATAGCTAATCCTTCATACCTGGGATTTAACCAGCTGTCTAAAGTAATGTTTAGACAGATCCTCATTTCAAAAGCAACACAACTACAGAAAGGCGCATTTATCCTTCTGTTTGGTTACATAGTTCTAGAGAAGCTAAAAAGGTCGCATCAGTTCCTACAGAAAAAGGCTCAGTGTAGCAGTGAGCAAGGAGATAAGGACTGGAAGATTCCACAAAGTCCAGCTGTAGTATTATAGGTGGTTGCAAGGCTCCTCTGAGGGCTACAACAACAAAGTATCAGATGAGGAAATTCCTAAGTGGACTATTCTGTAGTAGAGAGACTCATCCATTGGAATGGAGTAGGTGCTGAACGTCATTATACATCACTTACGCGGCCGCTATGGCCACACTGGTACCAGGGATACTGCATCAACTCATTTGGGCTCCACCTCAAGTGGCTGTCGTATACATTTCTACTTCGAGATGACGTGAAAACAGAACCAAACCAGCACACAACCTTGCCATGGAGTGACTTGTAGAACTGCAGGGCTAGGTTGGATATTTGAAGTTAGAACTGTGTAGAGCAATACTTACTAGCTTGGAGATTGGTTAATCCTATCTACAACTGAATTAGCATCAGAAATACTTTTCAGGCAAACACAGGTTATGGCTAAAATAGTGACAAAGGTCCTTCCAGTTGCACAACCTATGAAAACTCATCTTGTAGCTGAACTAGGACAGCTATGAACAAGTCTTTCCATAGTTAACAGTCTACCACCTGTCCACATTATTAGTATATTTCTCATGTCTCTTCTGATGAATTACACTACCCATTGTTAGTAGTGAGGTTGTAATGGCACCTTTTCTGTAAGAACAGAAGTGGATTCACCTGTCTGCCCTGCAGCAGGCTGCCAGCCACAGTGGTAGTGACTTTTGCAGACTGAACAGCATTCGAACAGGCATAGTTGGCTTTATAGAGCATGATCAGTTAGCAGGGAAAAGCCTTCTATCTACCCATCTTGAATTCACTTTTAACTACACTGAAAGTGCTGAAAGCACCTAAAGCATGTTTTAAGACAAGGAAAGAGGAGTTTTAATTACTTGACATTCTCTTTAGAAGCCTTTCTTTCACAGCTGGTGAGGAGAGGGAATACATGTGTACCTGCATCACTGTCACAGCTCCGTATGTAACGGCTGTCCAGTATATAGAGCCCACCATTATTCCAGCCGCAGCAAATGGACATGCCTTTGAGATCAGTCGATCTGCAAGATCCAAAACGTAAACAACTGGACCTATGATAAAGGAAAAGTAAGGTTTCAAGATAAACACGTACAAAAGCATACTGAATAAAGCTCTCGGCAGCTATCGCCGCTAAGAAAGAATGAACTTGGCAAAATACAAGTCCAACATCCCACACACACTGTTTAAATGAGAACATGTAATTAAGAAGCTACTAAGCTAAACCTGTAACATTTCTACCTACCATTTAATTCACTGTGACACCTGAGAGATTAATACACTGGTTAGAGCACTGGCTTATTTACCTACTAAAGCTACCTTTGTCTGTGTTGAATCAGAACTCTTCTGTTGTAGAAACCATTTTAGGCTTAGAGCCTTTTTTGTTAGGTATTTTAGTTTTCAAAAGGAAGAAATACTAATTAGCTGTAATTTATTTCATGAGCTTATCTTTGACAGCTTCACCTGAGAATTTTGTCACTAAACTATCCTGTTTTACAGTAAAAGGTGGCACAGTCTGTATGAAAGATTACTTTGGCTGGAAAAGGCTGCATTTTTAGAGGACCACCTCTCAAATGTTGGAGGAGAACACCCTTCTGTTGAGGTTATTCAGAGCCTTTGACAACAACTCATGACTAGAGTTTCACTGCTCTGTCTACAGACGACTGCACTTGCCTGACTTACAAAGCAAGACTTGAGCTGACCAACTCTGGTGAGGTCAGTAAGGGCATGCTTGCATATTTAATTTGATAGACTGCAAGAGCACCAGCAAAAGGAAAGCCAAAAGCTGAAGTCTGAATTGTATGTATGGAAGTGAAAAATGTTATCACCATGTTATAAACCCAACTGTATAAACCCTTCCACAGAAACTGCTTTCCAGCAGTACATTACAGAAGTCTTAATGTAAATAAGCTTCTGAACTATGATACCTCAGGGAAAATTTACTTGATATTTCTTCTCTGCTCAAGTAATTTTAGTTTCCTGAATGGTATGACTAGTAATGTCTTCAAAAGAGGCCTGCTGCAGCAGAGACATGGGTACTGTCCTAACTCTGCCTGGTGTGACCTTGACTGACACTCAGTTGAGATATGATGTAACAGTTTTTGCTTACTAGAAAGAGCTACAAGAAGGCAAGACTGTCTCATTTTTTAAGGCACTTCAAGCTCATGATTCATGTTTGATGGACTCAGATTCATTTCTCTGCTCTACTACAGATGTCTCATACTCTGACACAAGTCTGAATTCTTATGCCCTTCTCATCTTTAAAGATGGAAGAAGATGGTATTGTGAGTGAGAATACATCAAAGGATTCTTGCATGCCAGCAGACAAGAGCTGAACACTCACATGGAGCTGAACACTCGCATGCAAGTATTTTAGGCTGGCTTCAGAAGCTAGGAATGTTAGCATTTAGGAATCTTTGCTTTCAAATGAACTACATCACAAACTGCAAGAGCAAATTAAGTTGCCTGTTGTTGTTTATGTGCATGTATCCTCTCCAAACTACAGCTGCTTTGCCTTTTTCCCGTTGCCAAAATAAAATACAAAGTCAGCTCACATGACAATTTCGTCATTCAGGACACAAGAATTTTAAACAGCTTCAAGGTTTGTACATTGTCAGTGTCCAGATATCAAACTCTTTTTTTCTGCCAAAGCTAAATATTATCATTTGTTCCCTTGTTTATGATGGAGATTAAGATTCATCTCTACTTTATCCTTCTAGAAAAGCTGAATAATGGTTGATACATGAATAAGGTGGTAGTGAGTTTCATGCTCTTTTGTGTTTTCTTGAATATCAACAAAACACTGGTCCATATTTTCCTTTCTATTTTGCAGTGTTCTATCCTGGAAATAAATGTCATCACCCATATAAAATTCCCTTCACACCTTAATTTTATCAGCCCTTATACTAACAGAAAAGAGACCCTGTCCCAAAGAACTGACAATGCAAGTTATTTTCAGCTGTTTCATTACAGAAATTAGATACTTAAACAACTTTAAAATCCTCTAAACACCTGTACTCGCATGCTATATCAGGAGTTCTTTAACAAGCAGTTTTACTTTGAAACAAAACTTAAGTTTCCAGGGTAGCATTTAATTTTCTTCCCTACGTAATATCCATAGAACATATGGATAAATGAGGGCTGGAGTAAAGGCAACCACTGCCAATTTATGTATATTTAATTTTATATGCAACATATTGTGCAGTATCCTACTCAGCTACTCAAGTAAGCAGACCTGAGGACCATCTCCAACCTTTTTCTTTCACCTTGATAACAGTTAGAGTAGTGCCCAGCAGTAACAGACACAGTGCCACTTGAATGCAGGGCAATATTTACTTGGGAATACCTCCCAAACAAAGTACAAAAAATGCTTTTTCAGGTAATACAACAGGTTCCTCAGTAAAGTTCTTCCCTCTGAATTTCCTTTGTTAACAGTTGCTCTGCAAGCTGACAAAAACGTAAAGGATGTGTTTAGGTGCTAAGATGTGACAAGTGCTGGAAGAAGTCACCCTCTGCTCAACAAGAACAAAAAAAATCACATTAACCATTAATTAATTGTAAGACTTAGCAATATATCAGAGTGGAACATATCCAAAACTTTCAGAAGGTATAAAACTAAACCACCAAATAGGACACGAGCAGAATATAGTTAGTTATTTCTGCCCAGAAAAGGCAACAGACAAGTTATCAACAGAACTGATGCTCTGAGTATAAAAAAGGGGGACGGGGACAAAGGTGGGGCGTGAGAGAGACTGGAAAGAAGTGGGAACAGTATAAAGAAAACAACCCATTATATTATGTTTAAAATGTAAATATATTTCTTACCTAGCTTTGGAAATACTATTAAATATTCTGCATTGCACTGAGGACAAGCAACTCGAGCAGTACTGTTTCCTCTTTGCTTTTCATCCACCCAGCGCTGTAGACAAGTCTGATGAACCCATTTTGTAGAGCCCCTGCACCTGCAAGGTCTCACCCACTCTGCTGTCCGATCATCTTCATCGGTAGCAAAACAAACCCAGCAGCTTCTGTAATTACAGGAAGGGGAAAAAAAGTTTGTTTTGGTTTTGTAGGGTTTTTTTGTTTGTTTGCTTGTTTTTTTACTACTTCTACCTGCTTTCACATATGAAAGTTAATTTTAAAGATGTAGTTTTAGAAAATGTGCTCCTAGAGGAGATGATACTTGTTGCTTCATTCTTAATCACCAGAAACATAAGTATTTTTTACCAGAGTCTTGGTCTGGTATTAATATTACAGGCAGCTAAACTGCTTTTATTACATTCTGAATTTCTAATTTAACTTCTGGATAATTAATGAATTAAAAAGCATCGAGACTGTAGTTCAATCTCTGAATAATTAAACATATGAAAAATCCATATACTTTTAAAGGTATTAATCATCTCCTACAGCAGACATTTTGGTAAGTTTTTAAAATTAAAAATACAGGATCAATACAGTAGTCTGTTACTTGGGAAACTAACGCCAATCCACTTAAATGACAGAAGAGCACAAATGATACAATGTATCACAAACCAAACTGTAAACAGTTACATTCAAATCATTCCCTATCTTTGAAAAAGAAAATACTCCATTCGGATAAATAACTGTGTGTAATATAAACTAAGTTCTAATGTACTTCAAGAATACTGCTGCACCACTAGAGGAGGAAATGTCTGCGCGGAAGAGTTACCTGGATACGTAACACTCAAACATATTAATTCTATCAGGAGAAAACACAAGACTGACAGGCTGTGACCTGACCTTAGAGAGCACACATCCTAGTAATTCCCAGATGTGTGATTTGATCATTAGCCCAGACCCTTGGACACCTTACAACTTGCAAGAGAAAGTGAAATATAGATCTAAACTAGGAAAATGTCATATATGTTGACCAAAGAATTTAGATTTTACTGTGAAATAATTTGCTAATTCCCATACTGAATATCTTGCAGTTTAGCCGATAAGCCAGAATTTAACAAAATAAAGACTTTACTACAAATATAACCTGGTTTGATATATTTTTTAAAATAAAAGTTACACAAGCCATTGCAATCCTAGCTAAACCTTTGTAAAAGGTATGACAATAGCATCCCTATAATTTACCTATCAAGACACAATCTAATTAGACATTATGCGTTTTGCAGCCCTGCTTTCATGCTGAAGTTTTGTTCTCAACAATCCGAGTTACATCATTAAAATGAAACAGTAAAAAGCTTATGTGTAACCACTAACAGACAGTAATTGAGGCAGTAAGAAGCTAAGAAATGGTCTGGCACTATTAAACAAAACGATGTTAAGATTCAATAATCGTGACTGTGGTTCTTATGTGGGGATGTTGCAGTGGTTCCTAACGATTTTCCTCTCCCTCCCCTAGCATTTGTTGTCAGTTAGAAACGTTCTTCCTAGCCTTTTAAACTCTTCAATAAATTTTTTTTTTTTACTGTTTCAAGCTTCTCAACCACTCCTCACCTTTATTCCCTCTCCCCTTCACATTTTTTGTTTGAGTCTGCCCTTTCTGCCTTCCATCTCTAAGCCTTGTTAGCATTGGGGAGGAAAAAATACAGTTTAGAAGTTCCACCCAACTCGCTTTGCTAGATTGTCATATTCTGTTTTAGGGAAATCAGTGTTAAAAGTTGCCATTTTATTGTCATTGTTATTTGACAAACTTGATCATATACATACTGAAGGTCTTTCCTTTGCACCTCTTAAAACAAACACACACACACCCCCAAAAAACAAAGAAAATGCTTGTAAGTACCTAAAGCTCATTAGACAAAATTTAGATGGGAATATATGCACAGCAAGGGCCAATCTCTCATGAGAGCCACTTTTCAAGGCAACAAAACCACAGTAATTCCTTTAAAAGGTCACTATTTTCTGCCTAGCACGTCACTTGTAAACAGGTTGGGGGGTTTGATCTAACTCCTCTATGAGCAAAAAAAAAAAAAAAAATCTACAATGAGAAACTTGATTTTTGTCAGGCTCAAACTTGAAGTAATGAAAAATACTGTCCAACAGCTTCCTTTTAAGAACTCACTGTTTTGGATAGTATTCTATTTATAAACTCAAAATATTTTCTACAGAAGAATAACCATGTTTCCTTTATAGGAGTAACTGCACCTATAAAATATTTGCAAGAGATTCTTTTAAAGCACTGAATCTTTTTGACTGATTTACAGTGGTGGAAGTACACTGAAATTAAGCTGTGAGTGTGTAAGAGCAGAACGTAGGCTGTAGCAACTTCTTACTGGCATATTTGTGCAAGGGAACACAATTCGAGATGCAGATTCCAGGGAAGAATGCAGGAAAAGCAATTTAATACTGAACAACAGGTAAAACAAATGTAACTGTCACGTCCCTACGTCCAGTTGTAAGTAGAGAGCACATTACAGTAGGTAGGGCTGTAAACTTGTAACACTGGTGCTCTACAAACCAGAACTGCATCTGTGTGTGTTCAAGACGACTGACATCTTGAAGCTGAACTGCATTTCTGCTGTCCATCTCAGTGGAAAGGTAAAAGCAAAGTCTGACTTGGCTTCTTTCTGTCCTTCCCCACATCTCTTTAAATCGGAATCGTCATGTTATGCACTCCTGTAACACCATCCCTCTTCTCACCTTCATGTTCCCAAAAGGACACATTAACATTGCTAAGCAGGAGGAGGAAAGACAGCCACTAGCTGGCAAGGATCTAGATGAAAATGCCGAGACCACCACAAAGACTTGGAAGTACCACAGAGCATGGCAGACGTTTTGATTCATTGCACTTGATCTCAAGGAGTTCCTCAGGAAGTCAAGTTCTTGAAGTGTTTATGAAGTTTCCATTTACACCAAGAAACCCCAAATTTACTTTAAGAACAAACAGTACAATACAACACTACCGATAACTGTCAAAGAGGAACAGTTTTTTGCTGCACTGAAGATAAATGTTTACTCCTTGGTTCCACATCCTATTCAGGTCTACAACTGCTCTAAATCCGTAACTTACATACTTATTTTTAAAGTCAAGGCTTCACAACAGAGCTGGTTAGGTCTGTGGACGCCAGTAAGGTCAGATGCCACCAAACCACAGAAGTCTGAAGTTTATTGAAATAATGACAGATTTAAGCATAAACATAATCTTGCTACACTGCAATTTTAGCTAGTGAATTTGCCCATGAATACTCTGTAGATTAAATTCCACTCCAGCTTTCTATTAAGGTTAATAAGTCAAGAAAAATATGCATCTTCTGTTTAATTGCTTCATCCGATTTCTTGCCAGGCCGTTGTATCTGAGAACCTGGAGGACCCATGAAAAGAATAACAAAATCCTTCACAGACTTAAACCTTTAGGAAGTCATGAATAATGAACAGTAAATTCCTTGTATTCTGTCATCAGCTTTATCTCTATTGACAGCAGCTGTAGCAGAAAGGGCTAAATAAAACCATTTCAAAACAAGTATCTTGGCTCTTGCCAGATTTTCCATTTTCTTGTACTGAATAAAATATGACCTTGATTCTCACCACTGAATCAGGCTGCTACTCAGATAACCTGAAATAGAAAAGGCTGACAAGGTGGAACAAAGCATTGTTTCTGACAGAAATTCAACCCTTTTTCCTTGATGACTTTCTACACAGCCAAATCAATAACACTAATGTATTTTTCCACACTTCCTTGGCTTAAAGAAAAAAAATAGAAACAAAACATACACAAAAAACAGGCCAATATCATTACTTCAGCTTTGAATACAGGGTTACAAATGTCCTTTTGATTCAGCTCCCCAGCATCTAAAGCACTCCAGCCTCAGAAATTCTGTTCTTACTCCTGAGAATAATTCATTTATTGCATCAGATTGTTTCTCTACCAAAAGACAAACTCTTTTCAGGACATTGCGTATGTTAAGAGCAAAGTGGAGGAAGAGAAATTTGTAAAGACTAGAGATCCATGCTGGTTTGGGCTGGGACAGAGTTAATTTTCTTCACAGTACATGGTACAGGGCCGCGTTTTGGATTGTAATGAAAACAGTGTTGATAACACCGGGATGCTTTAGCTACTGCTGAGCAGTGCTTACACAGAGTCCAGGCCTTTTCTGCTCCTCACACCACCCCACCAGTGAGGAGACTGGGGGTGCACAAGAAGTTGGGAGGGGACACAGCCAGGACAGCTGACCCCAACTGACCAAAGGCATATCCCATTCCATATGACACCATGCCCAACATTTAAAGCTGGGGAAAATAAGAAGGAATGGACTTTTGGAGTGTGGCATTTGTCTCCCAAATAACTGTTACACGTGTTGGAGCCCTGCTTTCCTGGAGATGGCTAAACCCCTGCCTGCACATGGGAAATGGCAAATGAATTCCTTGTTTTGCTTGGCTTGTGTGAGCAGCTTTTGCTTTACCTATTAAACTGTCTCTATCTCAACCCACAAGTTTTCTCACTTCTACTCTTCCCATGCTCTCCCTCATCCCCCTGTGGGGGGAGTGAGCAAGCAGCTGTGTGGTGCTTAGTTGCCACCTGGGTTAAATAACGACAAGATCCTACACTCCAAATGTTATAAGACTAATCCAGACAGGCAACACCTGCCTAAAAACAGGTCTCTCCAAACCACAGGTTTCTAATCAGCAAGGAAACCACTCTCTCCTGTACCTGGTTGGAGTTCTAGCTCCAATACACCAGTAAGGTCCTCCACTATGAACACACCCCCAGGGGTTTCCTGCTTTCTTTTTATTGAGCTATATTCCTTCTAAAGGTAACTTCTTTCCCCAAACCAATCTTTGATTGGAGGGAGGACAGGATCTAATTCATGTTTTTTAAACCAAGTATGCCTCAGCCTGTGGGAACTGAATTCGCCATGATACAGCTTTGTTTTCAAGCAGGCATGACTGTGTAAGCAATACAAAAATACGTTAATTATGTATGCACTAGTAAAAAGTATGCAGAAATCTTTCATGCCCAGAGATCCCTGTGTCTACAACACTTTATGGAATGGAAGATGACTTGTGAGACTGGGACAGCAGTTTCAAATATTCAGTACTGCAAGACAGAATGCAAAAGGCATTGAAATTTCTTCTCTGGTGTTGAGTGGCACAAACGTATGAATGGCAAACAAAACCAGAAGACTTCAGAGAGAAGAAAATTGTTGCAAAACATTTAGCAGCACCTAGCCCTTACCATTGGAAATGCAGATTTGACCGTGCACAACACGCTCTAGAGCCATGAGCTAAAAAGCATTTTTCCTCTCATTACAGATCCTTCATAACATATAAGGAATCTCTTTAAGAAAACTTTTCTGCTTTTATCTCCCACATCATAAAGCACAACGCTTTCCCTTAAAGCAGCAGATATCAGAGTAAAGCATTCTTGTTCTGCAAAGTCATACATTACCGAGTGGCCTACTGCTACTCAATTTCACATCCAAAAAGTGAAAAGGCTGAAATATAACTGATAGCAATGGTTGCGCAGAGAGCCAACGCAGTGAAGGGTGAAAATGTATCTTGGAAGAACTGAAAGCACTCCAGTCCTGGCCATAAAAAGGCACTGTTCCAAAGGATGACCCACAGATCTGCTGGATGGAAGAGGCAGTTTTTCATAAGCTTTATTACAAATTTTTATGCACAGTCTATACTGACAGATAAAATATATTTGACAAAGAATAGTGATATACTTCCCCTAAACCTGCCAACTACACTGTAAATACTGTACAATCATGTTTAAGTGGGAAGACTAGGATGTTGGAAAAACCAAGCGAGTTACCTAGCAGCATACAACACAGGCAGGCTGCTCAGGAGCTGGCTAGAGTTTTAGTAGGGGAACACAGCAAACTCTTCTCTCAAAAAGCAAGAGAAACAATGTATTGCAAATGCTGCTGCTAAGCACTTCCTTTTCCTGAGCCTGAAGGAA
>NW_010268891.1:27540-40671 GCF_000690775.1 Eurypyga helias
GCGCCAATACCAGGTCAGAACAGAACGCACGCCCAGCCTACATATCCCTGATAGAGGCTACAAAGAGGGGGATAGCCCCTAACCCAAGAAATGGTGGCTTACGTCATGCTGCACACTGGGGATTAAGTGCTGGAAAAGACAACTCAGCTGCAAAGCCTAAAGCATCATGAAGACTTCAACAGCAGAATGCACACAGACCTACCAACCACTATTGTGGAAGCTGGTTAGCAGAGGCAGACTGCAACAGGGTTATAGATGGAGCACCACTCTTAAACCTGGCCATCTCACACGGTGTTCAATACTTTGATCTTCAACCCAAGCTCTGTCTATAAAACTCAAAAAATCTTTGCACTACTCTAAGGGGAACAGAGATACCAGGGCAAAACCAGTAAGTAGTCTCAGATGCTCCATCATGCCTTCTGCAGATCCGATTTAAGGCTGCATGGCATAGCAGCCATATGCCAGCCTGGATCGTTCAACTAGAAAACATGCTGTCATCTTGAAAACGAAGCAAAATCTTGAAAGGAAGTTCCTGAAAGTGGACCTGATACCCAATTCTGCTCTGCCTACTCATCAAGGATAGGGTGTAATGCTGAGTAAAGAAGCTGATTAGAACCTAGGAACAACAGTACCTAGCCTTCACTACAAAAGTAATGCTTTCATTAAAAACAGCAGGGAAAGGCTAAATAGGGAAAATCAAACTAATGTTGGCATGAACATATGGCCACACAAGCGGTATCCATATATAGGTTCTGCCTTCCTCTAACCACAGGATCCTATTGTTTAAACTAGATGTTACAGAGATTGTAATAAAAGCCCATGGACAACTAAAACCCAAGTAAACAGTCAAACACACGAAACCAAAATATAGAGTAATTAACTAGAAAGTGTACCAGAAAGATCTAATTATTACCTGAAGTTCAACTTAAAACTTACCTATGTGTTCTCAATTATAGCTCCAATTAAAGGAGAAATATTTTACAGTTGAGTTAACCACACTATATAAAGGCAGAGATATGAGTAAAGGACAGTTCACAGAATCCTGCTGGCAACTTTCTAGCTCATGGATAAAATTAAACCTTTGACTGCCAGCCATCACCTATTGTGCTTGAATCGTGCCTTACAAGGCTTTTATGGCCTTTGCTTCTACCCAACTTCAAATACGAAATACCCCACCGATTTTAGCTATCTCATTGGGTTTTAGTCTCCAGTTTGACAAAGCCAATCTTGACTACAGGTAAAAAAAAACCCAAACCTTTAATTCTGGACAAATTAAACTTCTGCAACCAGTAATTTAGGCATCTGCATTTTGCAAAGACTTCAAAATTCAGTTCTCTTAAAGGCTTTAATATTACCACACTCTTACTGTGTCAAAAGGGAAATTTCTAAGTCACCAAGGCTCAGTGGCCTTGCTGTGAGACTCTAAACATACGGAGAACTTTGCTGTTACAAACATTTGTTTTATTTCTTAAGCGAGGGAGGGAAAACAGCCCTCCTACAAATATGCAAAGGACAAATCAGGTAAAACTATTACTCACACAATAAGCACCTTATTACTAAGACATTGCATATTTTGCTAATTCAACTATTATTACTACAGATCAGCAGCTTGGCATACAACTCTAACAATTTAAGCTTCTGAGTGCCTGCTAGGGGGTAGGTGACATGGATTCTTACCCTCGGGTTTAAGAAAAAAAACTAAAAAGTGACTAAAACCATGTGGAAAAGGAAAAAAAAACAAAACAGAACTCCATATACACACACAAAACAGTTTACTTCCAAAACTGAAATATGCCTTGAACAACATGATTTGAAGAGAAAAGCTGAACACAAAAGTATATACATACAGAGCAAACACTGAAGAACTGTAATAGCATTAAACTAATGCCTTAAACATGTTATTGATTTGGTTTTTTATAATGCAGATAGCATACTGCATAGGGAAAACATTTTCTTAAGCACTGTTTGACAAAGCTGTCAGTAATCACAACCATGGAAAGTAACAGAGATATGAAGCAACTAAGAAATGTTTTAGAGGCTATTTAAAGTCACTTCCATGAATGTTCCTTTAAACATCTTAATTACGTATTAATTGCCAGTAATATTCACTAAATTGAACAGGAGTATGCATGAAAGCTCCTCCTAATAAGGAAAATGAAACCCAGAAGAAATTTCTTTAACTCTTAGCTTCTCTCAGTATCTAACTGCAAAGCAGCATAATGTCAAGGTGTAACTGAAGTGGCACAAGGCTTGGTCAGCCAGAATTCATATATGATATTTACACTGGCTGCAGAAAGAAAAGCTGCTAGCATGTTCAAGTTACTGCAAGAACTTTAGATGGTAAGAAGCCCACACGCGGCCTTCTCTTAACAGGTAACATGACCTGCTGAGAGAAGGTAGGACACCCAACTACTGACAAGCCGACCTGATTTATGTACAAATAAAATTTAAAGAAAGATGGATTATTATTGAAGGCTAAAAAATTGTCTTAGTTCTAGCAACACTGCCAGATTTAGCAAAGGAAGACAGCATCAGACCTCAGAATGGTTTTATAGCCATCCGTGCTGTAAATCATCTGCAATCTACTGTATTAGATTCTTGCAGCAGTCCTCACTTCCTAGGGATATTACACATTTCACCATGGGCTAAACTTCAGGTTTTGACTGTCTCCATAATTTCAAATACATCAGATTTACTTACCTGACAATAAAAGTGTAACAAACAAGTAACCATATCTGTCTAACTTCAATTGTTTGAGGCCTCATGGAAAAAGTATCTTCAACTATACCCTTGACTGAAGTCATCATGACCTGAATTCTACTCTTTTTGAGAAGAGGAGCATTTGCATCACTGTTTTCAGCAGCTCAGTCAATACCCTCTGCAGTTAGACAGCAACACGAATTAAACCGAGGCATACAAAATGTTGGTGGAAAAAAACCCAAACACATTAATCAAGAATAGTGCACAGCAAATGACTCATTCAGCCCTCCAACTTACTAATGCTAAATAACGACAGTTAAATTGAGGACAGAAGGAAGATATGTGTGAAAAATATCATTACAGGCAGCAGAAAATTGATCTGAACACAGGAGGTTGTTTCTTAGTAAGAAGAGACTGAAAGTACGCTATGATGCTCTAAGATATTGCTATACCTTAACTGCATACCCAAACGAACCCCCAGTCAATGTTCCCAGAAAACAACTTCCTAACATTAAAGAAATTAAAAATACTAGCATTGAGGCTAACCTTGACATCTTACTACATACTGCTTGCTTGAAAATGCTGCCTGTGGACCAAGGTTAAGAATCACTGCACAACTGCTTCATTGCTCTGTCAGAATTCTGTAATCAGCTGTGCCATTTGATGAGCAAAACTATCTCCATTTTTCCTGTGTTAGCCAAGACATAAGTTAAAGCAAGTGGTTGGTCAACTTAAAGGAATTTAGCTTTAACCTTTATTCCTTCAAGTTCAGTGACAAACAACAAGCATTAGTCTTTCCTATCTCCTGGAAGATTTACTTTTCCATAAATACATGATAACCGTCTGTTATTAGCTTCCTTAATCAAGCACTAACCGTATCTGTGCGTTCAAAGATTGGTATCAAGGTATTTTTAATCTGCTCTATTAAACTGGAACGTTAAATACAATTCCCAGTCTCGGAAAGAAGATAAAAATATGTAGTTTCTATTAAACTAGCATTAAGCAATGTTATGTTGCACTGGGAAAAGGGGAAGAGAGTTGCATCAGAAAAATACCAACACAGGTATGTGTGATATGTGTACAGAGTAGATGACAGTTATTACAAATATCAGGAGTAACATACCTACAGAATAGACCAGCTTTGGCATGACTAAAACTGTAACTGTCTGGACATTAAACTGTTGCTGTGACAAGCAAAATATAAAAGAAATGCAAAGTAACATTCCATTCAGAATCTGCATTATGTGAGCTCAACCTCCTGCAGCCATTTTCCAACATCACATGGGTAAAAATGCAAATATTAATCTTTAGGCATAATAACTTTCCTTACAAAAGTAAATACATTAGAATAGACTTGGTCTGTTAGAAACCAAACTCATGGCTACTCACTTTAGATTCCATTCTTAGGCAAGGTAATTCTGAAATAAAAGTTCAAATTTCATATGAAATGTGCCTAGAGAGTTTCATGGTTAAAGTGACCATACAGGGTAAGTAATTTTTCTGTTATGTTCTTCTAAAGAGAAGTGAAAAAAAAGTAGGAAGCGTGGTCCTAAAGCTGCAAAAATTGGCAGGAAAACTCCAAAGCAAGCCAATTGCTTTGAACTCGGAAGTTTATATAACAGACACTATTACTCAAGTTTTTTCTCAGATTATAACTTCTATTTTTATCAGGTAATTAACAGTATAAGAGAGCAAACCAAAAAGCTCTACTGAAGTCAGTCAACATATCCTCCTAATATAGGTAATAAACACTGAACATTTTGAGACCTGAAAATTACAAAAATCAATTTTAACACCGAGAAAATATGTTCTTGGGACACTAATAACTCAAGAAAACAAAAACCACTCAAATGCAGCAGACACTGAAAATTTGGAAACATTTTTACTCTGAATAAATGTGAACTCCAAGGTGTCTGATCGTAACATGAACTCCCTCCCCTCGGCACTCTGTGGAACTGACTGCATGACTCAGGGCTAGAACAGTCGCACGCGCTCAGCACATGGCCTTCTGTAATTATATCCTTCGCAGAAGGCAAACTTATGTTGGCACGTTAGTGTCCAATATACAATATCCACCTCCAAGCAAAAGTATTCAGATCCCAGGAGAAGGCATTTATAACGGGAGAAACAAACGAGCAGAGATCAGAAAGGTATGTACAGACAACATTATAGCTTTAGAATAGTCTAATTTTTTCCTAGAAAGATTGTAAAGACATAACTACTATTTAAAATGGCTTAAAAAACCCAGATCAGTCACCGGATGCCAGCCCCTCTTGTCCATAACAACTCTAGCATTCACTACCTTCACACTGTTAACCCTTCCTTTTAATATGTACACCCTGATGAAGAGATGTGTGACCAAAGGGAAAACCAGGCCTAGACACATAAACCAAGAACACTACATAGTTCATAATGCTCATCAGCAATCACCTGAAAGTCTAGAAATGGTAACTACACTTACCCAGCAAGTTTGCTTCCTGTGACAGTTGTTTCCAAAAACAAGCATATACCAAGATTCCATGGTTGGCCCTTAATCAGTATTTATTTATTTTAAGGAAACTGTTATATAGCAGGTCAGTTTAATTTTCATTTTTATCTTAAGCAGTTAATTAAGATGTAAAATTATAGCAAGTGAACAGGTAGTTCCAGATTTAATACAACTTCAGTACAGCCTTTGTTTAAACTAGCATTTAAAAGTGGAGATTTTGATTGGAAATTTTCTTATCCTATATTAGTGTTAGGAAGGTGTATAATTCTTTCCCCAAAATAACAGTCACAAAAATTCTGAGTCTAAGCACTTTCATTGAATGGTAGAAAGTCAAAGTAACAGGAAAGAAAAAAAAAAAAAAACATCCGAGAGAAAATAAAAACACAAGATTCCGGTCTGACCAGACAAAGTCATCTGAACTTTTAGGTACAGATTTCAGAGCAGATGCTAAAAAAGGCTAAGTGCAGATCTGCCAGAAGGTATTAGTAGACTGTACCTCCTATACTGGCACCTCCAGCATGGCATGCTCATGCCAAGCAGTGCAAATAGAGCCCTAATACCGTGTTATCTCCCTGTTTAAATTGGGGCTGCAGCTAGCTCTGGTATCACAGAATTAGTTTGTTTGGAAGGGAGCACAGGAGATCACTAGCCAGACCTCCTGCCCAAGGCAGAAGCAACTCTGAATTCAGACCAGACTGCCAGAGCTTTCTCCAGCTGGGTCTCGAGAGGCCCCATGGACAGAGATCCACAGCTGCCCTGCACAGCCTGTTCCAAAGCTTGACTGTATCACTCCCCACGCCGGCAGCTGAAACCTTCTCTGTTCAACTTGACAGTCATTGTTTCTCATCATTCTGCCAGTAACCTCCACAAAGAGCCAGACTGTCTTCTCAACAACCTCCTCAGCAGCTATTAGAAGGTATTACATCTCCTCAAGCCATCTCTTATTCCGGCTAAGCAGGCCCAGTTCCCTCTAGCTTTTCCTAGTAAGTCATGTGCTCTGGCCCCTTGACCATGGAGTGTAACCCTAGTAACAGTTGCATTTAGAAACCTTAATCAGAAGCAGCTTGCTTGAAAGAACTTACCCACTTCAGACTGGGTCTCTTCATTCTTCTGCACTGAAGATGGATTCGCTACTTGAGCTAACCCATAAGTGCCAGTAAAAAATGAGCAAGTCATGTACTTTTGATAAAGATAGGTATTACAGCCTATAACAAGACAGCACCCAACTCACTCCATTGCTGAGAGGAGGAAAATAAGATGCATCAGAAACCTCCTAGCACTTTCACACAAGGAACTTCCCACACACTGCAGTACAGTAACAACACGAGCAGGTTAAGATGTCAGAAGCACCAAGCAAACAAATCCTAAACAGCATTCATTACCACTTTAAGTATTACCTAAAAAGATGTTGCAAAATTAATACCTGAGGTTTTTAATTGACATTTCTCTGTAAATTATTATACACATTAAGATATTTATTCAACACATTTGCGTAAGTAGTCGGAAGTTTTAACTTGGGCAAGCGCTGTTAAGACACCCTGGCAAAGGAAACAATCACAGCTGAGCACTGCTAGAGGTTTGAGCACTTTTATGTGGCAGTTATCAATAGACAGGTGTTTGTATAGCCTTTGAGGTGAAGCAGATACAATGTATGAAAATATCATTTACATGCCTTGATAATAACAGAATACCAAGATTTTTGGTACCAAAAGTGAAACAGTCTCTCAGGAGTGTTCTCACACTTAAATAGGAGGACTAATTGCCTTCTGTCTGCAGGTATAAGTTAACAGTTAAGCAGCAATTAAAACATTTGTTCCTAAGCATATGAAAGCAGATGTCAAAGATGGAAATATGATGTACATAAGATGGCAGTCAAAAGGTTAATGTAATTTATAAATAAAACACTGACATTTTTATACTACAGATGGGCAGAAGACATTCTGTGGGTCTGCAGTAAGTTTTCCCTCATCATCTTTACTGATAAGACACAGGAAGAACTCTGTGCAGAACCTTCTGCATAAACAGAACTGGAATGGCAAGGGATGTACCTGGGATGAAGCAATAATGGAAAAGTCAAGCTATTAGAAAGTTATTACTGTTTCAAACTTTCATTCTTCAAACTGACTGTAAGATACACATGATTTTGCTTTTTCCTTCCTCTATCAACATCCACAGCCAATCAGCTGGGGTAAAGACGAGAAAACACCTTGTTTCTTTTCTGGTAGAGACTAACCCAGCACAGCCCATTCTTTATTCGTACACTTTCTTCTTTCTAAGCATGCACAACCTACTCTGTAGGAACAACAGAAAGCCAGGTACTTCTAGGTGCTGATAGACTTTGACCAGAACCCAGGGAAAGTCCTCTTTCAAAAAAGTGAGTTGAGCTGTGTTGTGCAGAAAGAAAACACCGCCCTACCTGAAGGAACTGGAGAGAGCGGTGCTTCATCAGCACAAGCAGAACAAACACACTGAATAACTGCAGATACAGTAAATAGTTCATGAAAAGTGAAAATACATAAATCCTGTGAAGTGTTTTATGCTGTTTATTACTCTGCATATCTTATCTGGTTGAACTCCACTCCCACAAAGGTTTACTCATGTGTCAACTTGAGCCAGTGAGATTATTCACAGCACACAACATCCAGTACAAGTTTAAGGAGTTCAGAGTAGAGGTCTTAAATCAAGGACCACATTGCAGCAATTACGTTGGCTAGATTGTAGCATTAACGTCTTAATCCAGACCCTGTCTTTGGTAGCTAAAGTATCAACAGTCAATTGTCCAAATAAACCTAAATCAGCTCCCCCACTTCCAAAGAGGAAAGGAAAAGATCCATACCAACGCAAATAGGACACACATGGAATGAAAGGAGCAATTGGAAATGATATACAAAACTATTGAATATGCTTTTTTTCTTTAAAAAAAAAAAATACCATGGAATCATATGACAGTTCAGAAAACTGAAATAGAAGCCTCATGAATTTGCTATTTTGCAACTTTTGAACCTCAATTGCTAGCATACTTCTGACAAATCAGTGGCAAAAAGAAAATTTAGTTGCAACAGTATTCCTCTCTTGATAGTGTAAGTAATTTCTTAAGCCAGCTACAATTCTGCATTTTATCTTTTTATTGCTTTTAATGTCAACTTGCAATTTTAACTTTATTCTCTCCTTTAAATAAGGGATGGCAAAGATAGAGGAAAACACAGTCATGTGATACTGCTCTGTCAAGGAGGGTTGCACATCGACCGCACTTGAACCAGCTACTACCCCTTCAGAAAATGAAGCATGCTAATTCAAAAGGTAAACGATGCTAAAATTACCACTACACTGATTCTTCAGCATGTACCTGTACAAGCCTTGAACAGATTATTTATCACATTTTGACTAACATCTTTGAATACCGAAAAAACAGAAGGCAAAAGTGACCATGTTCTGGCCAGCTGGCAAATAGATGGGAAGGAGGGAGCAGTTGTCGTCTTTAATTCAGACAGTACAAGGAGTACCACAAATTACTACCACAGAACGAGCTTAAAAAAACCCTACAAAACAAAACTAGAGCATTCTGAATCCTTGGTGTAACAACTGCAAGAGCAATCCATATGTAATCCAACTGAAGTCAAGAGAATAAAGCTTAAAAATAGGAGCATTATGGCTCACATTCAAGTAGATACAGGCAATGACACAGCTAGGAAAAAGCTGTTGTGTGGCTAAGTATTTGGGGCTTTTTTGAAGACAGATTGACCAGATTATTTCACAAACAAATAAATCTGAGACTATCTGATGGCAATGTATCATAAAAATAACAATGATTTTTAAATTTGACCACATCGAAGATTTTTTTTTTTTAGATCTCTCATATATTTAGACTGTCTAGGTTTTCTATCAACATGGGCTTGCCACTGACTTCATTATGGCAAGTACGTCTTTAATATCTATTTTTCCAGTCTTGTCTCTTCAGAAAGCAACCTCTCGTCCAACACAGTAAGAAGACTGTATACTAAGATAAACAGTTACTAGTTTTGTTTCTCATATGTATTTTAACAGCAATTCTGGTGAGACCCAGACAAGTGTTCTGTAAGAAGGTGAAGTAGTACAGGATCACAGCCAAACTAATGTCCTGGCAATAACATGCAAGCTATTACAAAAAGCTATAAAACAGCAAGTTGACAAGATGTTGTTATAGACATAAGTTGAAAACAAGCTGAATTTACACATTAGTTCTGCCAGAACTATGAAAAATAGGAGAGGTAAAATCAAAATTGTATTTGACAAGCAAATGACACAAGAAAAGTACTAAGTATTTAAAGGATTATGTTTTTAATTAAAATAAAGCACCAAAATCTGCCAGATCTTATCTTCAAAGTTACTCAAAACAATGACAATGTCTGGAAAATGCATTAAGAAGCCAGAATACCTGTTATGACAGTTGCTACATAGGGCAGCTAGAAAAAACAATTACAGGTGTTCAGTTGAAAGAACTGTTGTCAAACAGTGCTGAGAGACAGAAAACGTATAGAACCTAACTGTAGAGGAAACATGAAAAAAGCCCATAAAGCACTGAAGGTTTTCACTTATTTTCAAAATTATATTTGAAAATACAAGAAGCACTGACTTAGTACATGATCTTGGCACAGCAGGCACAAGAATTTCACTGTAAAGTTTCAACAGCCTAGTACCACTCAGAATGTAATATTTCTAGGTATTTCCTTAAAAAATGCTTTTACATGAAAAGTGTATAGCCTATCAAATGGCTTCTGCCTGTTACAATTTTACAAATGCATTAGGATTGACTTTTAAGTAAAGCTTGTCCCGTGCACTCAATAGAGTAATAGCTATAATTTTGAAGACATCTTTATGTAATCTGGCAATTTTATTTTAAAAAAATCTCAAAAAAACTTCTTGTATTGATTAACAACATGTAAAAAACCACTGCCACATAATTTAAATTTTTAATGCATAAATTACAAAATAATAGGAATTTCCATTAAAAACAACATGAATAAAGAGATTAAAAATAATAAAACCTTGTCATTTAGACAGACCACTAACCACTGCCTTCAAGTGCACACATTAGGCCAGGAATCCGGCTCTTTACTATGGATTGCAAAGAATTCTGCATGCAGAAAAGGATGGTACTTTAGGCATGTTATTTAAGCATGAGCTAGAAGAAAAAAGAAAAAAAAAAAAAGGAAGAGGGGTGGGAATTCCAATTTTGAGGCCAGAAAGGATGATGATTATCATCTGGATTAGTTTCCTAAATGCTGCAGATGAGAGAACTCCAGAATGTAGTGTCACTTTGGTCATGTCTACTTCTTACACTTCTTGCATTTATGCTGTAGCCAATCCTTCAGGCAAGTATAAAATCCTTAGCTAGAAATTAACAAACTAACAAACTCCTTATACGTTAACAACTATTTTACCCTCTGTTACAAATGTGTGGTTTGCTTCCAGCATGAAATTATGCAGAGAAAAGACAGGAGGATGGAGCACAAAATACATAAAAGGAAGATTAATTCCAGGCAACAATGCTGAGATGCTATTGAGACACTCCTTACACTGGAGAAATCCAAATTGCTTTATTAAGCAAAAAACCCCAACACCTGTAAGTCATACAGATGTTCAAGAGCCAAGAGAAGCAGCCAACCATTCCCTCTCACCAATACATAACTGAAGAACTTGCTGCAGGAGCACTGCCCCTTGTATACAAAGCAGCACACATGGTCAGATCTGCAGCAACACCTTACTCCTGATGTAACAGCACATCCCCCCTCAGTGTGACCACCTAGGTGCTGGAAACTAAAGAAAACCCTACTTTTTTCCCTGCTAATGACTTAGCTATTGGAATCAAATTAAAGCCTCATTCACTGAGAAGCTGCATCCTTCACTAAGAGCCCAAATTGGATGTAGAAGTACACGCTTTGTGTTAAGCTACAATCCATTAACAGTTAAGCTTTGGCACGCGTACTTTTTCCTCTTACCCTGGAAAACAACCGTCTGTGATTAGCAATAAAGGTAACAGAATGACAGAGGCATTTCAACACCCCAGCATCCCTACAGATGATTCACCCACAGGTTACATCCCCTAATGTGAAATACTGAAGGTTTACCTTCATCTTCGCTACAGACAACATGAGAACAGTTACGTATGACCCTCAGAAATCAGAGATGAATGAAAATTAGTTTTCTTCCAACGCAACCATGCTCCGTAAACCCAGTATGTACCTGAAAAATAATTTATACTGACTGCATTTTGAGGTCTTGGTTACTCCCAAATCCTTCAATTGGTATTGTACTACACTCTAAATTAAATTCTGATCCTGAGGACTTGGGTCCTTCCTACCACTCCATTCACCATTTTTCACACTACTGTTCCTACAGTTTCCTACGCTAAGCCAAATAAATTCTTATGTGAAAGCCACAGTCTCTCTTCATACCTCCTTTTCCACAACTTCAGTACCTAAAATTTCCACCCCCCACCGTGTCCTTGTTATTAAGGAAGTCAGGGACACTTCCCATTGTTTTAGATTATATCAACTCTGCTACTCTAAGTTTGCTGGAAAGAGTCTTAGAAAAGGGCCAGAGATACAAATCACAATTTCACAAAGCTAAAAGAAAACAAGAATATTAAATGTACATCAAATCTCAGATATTGATTACACATAACAGTTAAAGAACAGTAAACTGCTTTGACCCCTAATTAACTGTTTAATTTAACAACTGTTCACAACACAGATTACAAACACCACCTCATAGCCATTTCCCAAAAGGGTGAACCAGGACTTTGTGGTGTAACAGCCAGACAGTAGGGAATTCACTCAGAATACGATGGTTTCCTACAACTCAAAACCATAAAATACTACATATTATTAGACTACAAACTTCAGAATGAAGATGAGGTTTGGTGTTTTTGGGTTTTTTTAAAGTTTCAGAGATGATTCTGCAACACTCTTCCTGATCTTTTCCTTCCCCCTACGCACAACAGTTCTATTATCCTCCTCCCAATTCTTTTTACCTTCCTTCATTCTTCCCCTTTATTCCCTGCACTCACAGGAAGTGTATCAAACTGAATAGTTTTCCTGATAGTATTTCTAAAAATCTACCTCATTCTTGTTACTTCTTGGAAACGCACTTACTGTTCCTGACTGCTAGCCTCCTTAACAGGCACTGCTCTAAAATATAACCTAAATCGTCCCACTGTCATCTCTCAGGTTTTCTAAAACACAAACAACTTGCTCTCCCTCCCCATCTCACTTTTATCCTCTTTCTACATCCAACTGAAACTTCCTCATCCTCACCTTCCAGGCTGCACAAGTTCTACCTCTGCCTCACTGTTTATATCCCCATCACTTGCCTGATGACAGCCTGTATTTCACTAAATCCTCTTTCCTTAGAGGTGACCTGGAAAGGTGAAAAACGCCAAGGATTTTTTTTTTGCTTCCTTATGATGAAAGCTTGACAGGCTCATAAATAGAAACCTGATTGTTTCTGGGTCCCCGCCTTCTGCAATACCAGACTATCACAACTCCTGCAATGAAAGGCTATCAGTTCGGTTTTGTTGTTTATAGAGGTGGGTCTTAAGGGCTTCCTGGATGACTCAAAATTACACATGAGGAATCTTAAGCCCTTGCTAGAAGAGGGTGAAAGTGCTGCACATTCAAATGAAAGCACAAAGAGAAAACAAGCATAATAAAAATAATTTAAGGGTTGATAAGCATCTGTCCTCCCCTAGACTTAAGCCTAAGCAGTTTTTGGGTTGTGCTTTTTAACAGCGCTCCAAAAAGCGAGTGTAGGTTCTTCAAAGACCCTGAAAGCACCACCAAAACACACAAGGGCAGTTAAGCTTTGCTCGTCTTTCGGTGCCTTATTCTACGCGCATACCGAGGGGTTCCCTTCCTACAGTGTCTCTTAGGCCCACAGAGACCAGCCGGCCTCCTGCAGCCCCC
>NW_010268892.1:0-11494 GCF_000690775.1 Eurypyga helias
GAGGGTGTCCCTGCCCACAGCAGGGTGCTTTGAACTAGATGATCTTTAGGGTCCCTTCTAACCCAAACCATTCTGTGATTCTATGATTCTATCCTAGCTGAACAAAGTATCCAATCTATGTTGCATGCTCATATTTTATACACTGTGTGTGTTGCTGTTTTGGAATAATAATTACTAAAGGCCAACATTTATTAATCATATTGCACTTATTAATTTCTCACATGGAAATATGGAACATTACACTCCATGGTCTTTTCTAACTCAGTTGAACCCTGACACCAAACATCAAGAGGCACATTTCAACTTAAGATAAATTGGGATAGATCCACTGAATTATTAGAGGAATTTACTTCAATCTTATGGCAGTGTGTAGTTATAGGAAGAATCTTGCCCATGGGAATAGTTGTTTGTCTCATGAGACGAGTTACGACATCCATAATTTTTAAAGTCATTTCCTCAAAGTCAATGCACAAAGGTGGGCTGGTAGTGAATGTGCCACAGAGTTGCACTGTGGCAGACTTACAGCAAGGTCTGATGTTGTAGCTGCTTATGTAAGGCAAAACCAGCCACTGCTGAAGTCAACAAAAAATTTTGATTGTCTTGAATTCGACTTTAGAAGTTTGGGTTAAATTTTATGTAGACTACATTTAGGTTTAATTATATTAATATTACCTTTCAGGACAATACTATACAAGAGTGTACTTACAGTAGAATTTATCTGTTGTACTTGGTAATTCCTGTCAGACTTTTACTTTGAAAGACTTACTTTATTCTTTTTGAAAGGTGACTGCTGGAATGCCCAAGGGTGTTCAGATTTATGGTGACATAAAATTATAAATGGCTTGATAACAAGAAACAAACTCACATTGACCATCTACAAATAGTGTTGGCAATAAAATAAATTTTGTCAAATTTCTTATTATCAGCCTTTTTCACTGTATGGTAGAAAGCAGAATTTACAAGCAAGCCTGCAATAAGAACGTGGCCCTGAGATAAAGGCTTCTCTATTTTATTTTAATTAAAGAAATTGATGCACCATCATGTTCTGAGTTGTTATAGTAAAACACATTTTATAGAAAAAGGATGGGGAAATAGTCAGAATAATTTTTTGTGTCGATGTTCTTGTCTGCCTGGTGCTGAGTAGTCACTGAAGTCAAAAGGACCCAAGGCTAATCAGCATTTTATAAGATATATCTTTTATCTTCTTCTCAGTTATGCATAGTGGGAGTTTTCTTTTCTGTCTCTGTCTTCCTTACATGCTCTCACAGTAGGATAAGGTGCATCTGTTTACATACCCAATAAATAATCAGCAACTGCTGAGTTGAGGTTACATTGATACATACGCAAAGTTTATGTCTTTTCTCCTTGCATTGGATCTTCATAATGTGAGCAGCCTGATATTACCCAATTAATCTTATGTAAGATACTCAGCACACAGAGGGTTTACTTTTAATTTACTAGGTTGTAAGTAGCTGTAGTCTCTTTGCTATGTGTAGCATTTTGCAGCCATAAATTATTTGGTAGCAATTATCCCTTAAAATCTAATGAATGCTTGTTTTGTGTGTCCTGAATTCAGAACAATTGTGAAATGGAGAACAAAGGTACTTGAACAGTTTAGTGCTCAGTGAGTCTTTTCTCATAGGAAAATTAGCTTTGTGCATTTTGATTAAATAATCACAACAATAAATACATCTTTCATGTATGAAAGCAGTATAATTAAAGGAGATAAAAGATGCATATTTTTCCTCCCTAAGCTGTCCGTAGGCCCTAGTCAAGCTCATTTAAATGTATTGGAAGATTAGGATTGCTACTGTTATTATTATAAGCATTATTAGCGTTATTAGTGTTATTATTATTATTTGTAGACTCAAATGATGATTTTCCAGTTGATATGCTAAATAGGATAGTAATGTTGAAAACTTAACCAGGCATTAACTTCTCTGTTGAAAATAGGACCACTGTCATCCAAAGAAGTTTCTTGGGGAAAAGAAAGTATTCGTATTTTGGATGTAATCTGTTTTTTATATTCTTCACCACCTTTTAATAGATCTCTGAAACATTCTACAAACTTCTGGGATATCTGGTTTGGAAAAAGAATTTAAAAGGAGAGATAACTCATAAATGAATCCCAGGAAATCTCTTATCATTCAGCTTAATTTTGGGCCAACTGGTCATATTTCATCTTTAAAATGTATCTTGATAATCCAAACTGCGACCTGGCCAAAAAGTGCAAGTATCTCTTTCCTGACCCATTTGCCTGGTCTCGATCATGCAACAGATGGAGTTTAGTACATGTTGGAGCATCACTTTGACAGGGAATTAGGACACTTCAAAAGGAACATATGTGGTTCCTGGAGAATGAAAGACCTCTCAAACCCTGCTGCATAGACACAGTCAGACGTAATTCCTTGAGGCATTAAATAAACTATTCAAACATACATAACTACAAGAAAAAATTATCAAGTGTTAACACTTGAGGTATGCCTAGCCTGATAGAGTCCACACAAATCTTATCTGAGAAATCTGGACACAAATGTGAACCAGTCATTTTCAGATTTGCTCACTACAATCCATATTATGATCTGCCACTTCAAAAGCAATTATGGATCATTAGTTTTAACAAGGAAAAATTAGTTGGCACTGCACAAATGGCATCACCTGCACAAATGGCTTTGGGAAGTTGGAAAGCACTCTTTTTTCCATCTGTGCTTCGACTACAAGCCTGGTCCTCCTGAAACCCTGAAATTAATTGTAGTTTTCTTCAGTGGGGTTAAGATTTCATGACTGACTTCCTATGCTTTGCATTTCCAATGTTTTCTGCTGCCTTGCAGATATATATGCACTTGTTCCATGATTTTTCAATCCTCAATTTGCATACCATGCTTTAGGTGTGCTGTGATAACTCTCATCATTCATAGCAACACCTTTAGGGTATATTTTGGAACCCATTTGGTGGCACTGTTGCTAATATATAATTATTACTAAGTATTTAAAAAACACAGTTTCCAAGCATCAGATATTCATTGTACAATTAACAGTAACATACTAAGTCATGTTCATTTCCTGTGGAGACAAGCCTTAGGTATAATTAGAGGACACT
The DNA here is from genome assembly GCF_000690775.1 of Eurypyga helias. Lineage (NCBI taxonomy): Eukaryota > Metazoa > Chordata > Aves > Eurypygiformes > Eurypygidae > Eurypyga > Eurypyga helias. The sequence continues at coordinate 3,101 of NW_010268892.1, forward strand.
AAGAATGAACACTATGGATAAAGCTGTGAATGCAGAGAGGGATTTCTGCCCACAGAAATCTTGGCTGACAGCAGAGAATAAAGGTAATTTACCACTTACGCTTCTTGTTTATATTTTTTTTTAAAGAGTTCAGAACAATGTGTAATTAAAATTGATCTGATTTTAAACTGGCTGCAAATTATTTTCCAGTCAATGTGTTATAACTCAAATTTAAAAAATAAATTGTAGAAAAATATTATTATGTCCCGTGAAATGTCAATATGTAGCAAACTCAGTATTGCAGAATTTGCAACTTACTTTGTGCCTATCAGCAGGACTAATTGTGTGACCCTTTCAGTGGGAAACTTATGTAACTAATCAAACCAGGTGGAAACATCAGAGCAATAAATGTTAAAGTGAAATTCAGCATCTGAAATATGAAACAGGGGGACATATGGGCACTTGATCCAATAGGGAATAGAAACCTATATACTGAAAGAAGATTCCCAGTAGTATACTGCGCTAAAGAACTGGAGTCAAGACTGCAAGTCATGCTGTTGGTTGGTATCATATGAACACTTTGCCAGTTTTGCTTCCCTACTTATTACATAGAGTTTTATATTCTTACAAAAACTTTGAGTCTTTAATAGCATCATATCATACCCTGGAAGTTTCTTTCTGTCATGAACATCTACTATTATTCATTATTTATGATTTGACAGTGCTTGAGACCTATAGTCATGAATGGATGGGTACCTCCATGAAATTTTGAATCAAAGAAATAAAAAATAAAAAAGTATAATGGGAAAATATTGCACAGGTAAATATTCTCCAGAAATTTTAGGACTATGAGTAGCAAAGCATCCTCTTAATACTTTTAGATGATTGTCTAGGGTGATGACACCCAGCTTCACCAGATGTTCAAGAATAGTCAATTCTTTTGTGTTAAAAGATATCCGGACACCACCACCTTCTGTCACATGACTGGACTCACTATGCATATTCAGTACAACCAGACTGGTTGTATGCGAACTGAGTATGGGCAGCTGGTCAAACAGTATGTGGAAGTATTACATTTGTTCCTCCTACTCAAATGAACACACAATATTTTCCTACACTAGAGCTCACAGCTGCCTTTTAGTTGGGCCTGTGGAGTGAAAAAGAGAGAGGACATCCAGGTCTGAACTTTAGCCACACTGATACTCTGCAAAGCTTATTTCCCACAGGTGAACTGAGCAGTAAATGGCTAGATCTTCAGTATGCTTCCTCTCATTACCTTTTCTAAGACTTCTTCCACCTTGTCCTTTTATGTGAAGATGTCCATAAGAAAACAGAATAAGAGTTGTGAGTTTTTTAAGAGGAAGGAAAATTAAGGTGAGATGGAATCATAAAAAATTTTCCTGTTAGGTGGCAATCTCTGAATGTTCTGGTAGGACAAACTGGAGTCATGCATCTTTGTGCTGGTTTTGTTTGTGACAGATTTTTTTTCACAGTAGATAGTGTAAGGCTATGTTCTGGATTTGTGAAGTTAATAATATTGGCAATATGCTAATATTTTTAGTTGTTGCCAAGCAGTGTATATATTAAGTCAAGGACCTTTTTAGTTTCTTATGATGTACTTGTACTTGTACTTTTTCTCTACAAAAAGCTGGGAAAAGACACAGCCAGGGCAGCTGACCCAAACTGACCAAAAGGTTATGTCATTTCATAAAGTGACATGCTCAGTGTAGAAGTTGGGGAAGTTGGCTGGAGGACTCTCTTGGGGCACTCTTGGGCTCTCTCTGACTTTGGTTCTTGCTGTTCCAGGACTGGATCGGCGTCAGTCAGTGGGTGGTGAGCAGTTGTATCATTTGGGATTTTTTCCCCATTGCTCTTTTCTGTTTCATTATCAATTATTTTCATCATTATCATTATTAATATTATTGTTTCATTGCATAGTATTAGTATTATTAGAATAATAAGTTTATTTCATTTTATTTCATTTATTTTTTATTATTAAACTGTTCTTATCTCAACCCATGAATTCTCTTATCTTATTCCTCTGATTTTCTCCCCCATCCCACTGTGGGGTAAGTGAGTGGCTGTGTGGTGCTTGACTGCTGACTGGGGCTAAACCACAACAATGTCTCAAAGCAGAATGAATGAGCCTAAGATCTAAAGGATTGTTATCCCGATGTGGACATTATTCCTTTGGTGTCCAAGATACAATCATGAGGAGGCTACTCAAGATCTGGCAAAGTACCAGAAAGTGTGAATAATATAGTTGACTCTTCTATGAAATAAATAGTGACAAATATGACTTGTCTATTTCTTGAGGTCTTAGAGCACAACAGAGATAAACTGTAGGTACAAATCAGCATAAAAGATTCACCATTACCTGCACAAAGGGGAACTTGAAGACAGCCCTCAGAACCTTTTTTTTTGGTGGTGCGTGTTCTTATAGCACTGCTAGGAAGTCTAACTGGCAGGATTTGAAGCAGCTCAGCTAGTCTGGAGATACTAGGTGGCTTTCATGATGTTATCTTTGGTTTTCAAGTGGATCTTAAGCAACAGCCTTTCTATAATTTTGCAATTCCTTCCTTTTTCTTTTTCTACCTTCAGGATATGATTTGCCAGAAAATGAACTGTGCTTGGTATGGTTATGCCTATTGGCAGAATATTTCTAAAGCCTTGTGGTTGAAAAGGCTTGCTACTACTAATATTAATTTTATTTATATAAAACTCTCCCTTCCCATTCTAATGAGCTTAAGACATGTCCAAGGAAATGCAAGCACAGTCTGAATAAAAAAAAAATTAAAAAAAAACCTATTATCTTCGTCACTGAAGATGAATATACTTCAAAAACTGTGTCTGAGCAGTTCAATCACATGTTTCTGTAGATCTTATTATCTACTGATGGAAAAAAAAAAAGAAAAAAGAAAAAACAAAGGATGGGCTTATTATGAAGCTTTCTAACACCTTCCACTCTAGTCAAGTTGGATATTATATGAAAGTCACCTGTAAGTAGAGAAGTGTTTTCCTGGTGTTTATTAGCACTTACAATTCTACTTCAAGCCAAACTTTCCAGTAGAGAAGCAGAAATTAAAAATAAAAGGCAAAAAAAATCTATGGGAAAATAAAAAAGCATGCTTACTGTAGAGGTCTAGCCAAAGGAATTTAATGGAGAAGTCAGAATCTATATCTGATTTCAAAATTCACAGTGAAATCTCCCTTCTGGACTTAGAGAATAACAGTGTTTTAGCTACATTTAAGACATTCTAGGCAGTAATTTTTTATTCAAAGCTTCCAACAATGAAGATTTTATCTCCTCTTTTTAGTTAGTGCCTCTGCCAGCTATCTGTCCTGTTACTTTCCCAGGTTTCTTTCAGAGAAAAGACAATACTTATCTTCCCTGATATACTTACCCTATCCATAGTGAAAAAGAAAAAAAAAAAGAAAGTTTCTACTTTTACAGTAACCTTTCAACTTTTTAACATTTCTGTCATATCTTACTTCAATCTCTTTTTTTTCCTTATTCCATTTGTTCACTCTTTCTTCATATGTCATGGTCTTTGGACATTTCATGATGCCTTTTTAATAGAATCATAGATTCATAGAATAGAATCATAGAATCACTAGGTTGGAAAAGACCTTAGAGATCATCCAGTCCAACCGTATCTGTCCGCCACTAAACCATATCTTTCAGCACCTCATCCACCCGTCTCTTAAACACATCCAGGGATGGTGACTCCACCACCTCCCTGGGCAGCCTGTTCCAGTGTGTGATAACCCTTTCGGTGAAGAACTACTTCCTTACATCCAATCTAAACCTCCCCTGGCGCAGCTTGAGTCCATTCCCCCTCATCCGATCATCTGTCATTAGGGAGAAGAGACCAACACCCACTTCGCCACAACCTCCTTTCAGGTAGTTGTAGGCAGTGATCAGGTCTCCTCTCAGCCTCCTCTTCTCAAGGCTAAACAAGCCCAGTTCCCCAGCCCAGTTTCAATAGCATTGATTGGCAACATATAGAGAACAACAGAAGTATTGCATGTGTCCCACATGCAATATTGCTGTGTACATAATCTTAGAGGTTAGTTTTCTTTTCTAGTTTTTGTTGCCTAAGTGTGAGCTCATTGACTCTTGTTTAATGCATGACAAGTACAGTTGTCAAAACAGTTTTCTACATAGTTGTTTCCTTGCCACTTGTTTCCATCTAATATTCTTTTGTAAAACTAGTAAACACAGAACTCTGTAATTCTTCTTAAACGAGTCTTCATTATTTCAGATCAATTTCCAAGGTTGGTTTGAATTCCAAATCATGTTCCAATGTACTTTCTATCCTTCACAGCTTCATATAATCTGCAGTTTTAACAAGTGTGCTCTCAGTTCTCTCATTCCTGTCATTAATGGTAACATTGAAGATTTGTGGACGCAGGGTATACTGAAGACTGTGACATTCAAAATCAAGATTTAAAGTCATCATCTCTCTGATTTTGTCAGTAAGCTTCCCCTCCCATTTTAAAATTCTTTTGTCAAAATGAGGTTTTAGAGGCTGATAGAGAGATGTGCAATATATCTACACTTGCCTATTAACATTTTGACATCTCCTGCAATGAATTTTAGCTCTCTGCATCAGTGGTGTTTAAATCATCTGTTGCAATGTGAGCAAAAAGCTCAAACAAAAATTCTGAATTTAATTGTTGTTTCACCTTCTTGCTCTGCCCAAACTTGTACACGATCCATTGAATAGACCTCAGTTAGGATTTATGGGGTAAGACTTTCATTCCCAAATCATTCAGTTGCATATGAACGGATCATTTTTTTTGACATCAAGCCTGATTCAGGATGGATTGCAGTTGCTGATCTAGGCTTCTGCACGAGTATAAAAATTTCTGTACTTCCCATACATAATGCAGCATATTCTAAATTTTCTCCTGAACTAAAGAACAACAAAAAAAGGTTAATTATTGATTCCAAATTGAAGGGATTAAATAAGAACATTACTTCTTCTTGAACTTCAGTGAGTTGCCAGCAAAATTCTCCGAAATAAGCATAAGAAAACAGTCAGTAATACTGTTGAAGACCATGGAGAGAACAAAGCACAGAGCATTCAAAGTCTCAAACCATTACTTTTCCAGGATAATGACTCTCTGATAATGCAAACAAATTCTAGTTGGCAAATAATTCCCTTTCATGTTAATGATGTATCAAGAAATCAAATAATGTAACCACAAAACAGTCAGCAACATTAATCTGCAGGATGCCAGGTGTGAATTACAGGAAAAATTGCAAGATGCATAATACAAGTGGGCTTGGGGAAGAGTGTTAAACCACAAAGATTTCAAGTTTTTAAAAAATGTACCTGTGGGCTACTGCTATTTACATCCTACTCAGCTTGGGAATTAGATCTTGATGATGTATGGTAGCTATTAAATTGTGGATAGTAGGGTTATACTTTGGTCCCTACAGAGCCACTAATTGAGTTGTTCCTATACTAATGGATAAATGTTGAATATAGCTATAGAGACCAAAATTATCTGCAGTTTTTTATATGATGGGATAAGAACAGACTCAGAGCAAATTTAGCATTCATTCTGCCTCACACAGTTCCCATCCTCTGGTAACATTTCAACTACTTTACTAAATGATGACAAATGCTTGAAGCCCAAATATCTGGAGAATTAAATTATTTTTTCAAAGTTAATTCCTCCAAAGAATCACCACCTTAAAGGTGGCTCTCAAAAGCAACTGGATTAAATTATGCTACTTACTGAGGGAGTAGGAGAGATGTGTGAGTGAAAAATATGTGCTAGATTCTCAACATCATTTTTTCTTATTTTTAGGTGCATGAGTTTTGCAGCAGGTGGTTTTGTGTTTTGTTAAGTAGGACCATGAATATAGTAATTATTTTAATTATCTTTGCTGCCATTATGATATTGTTTTTACATATGCAGTTATTTTATCTGTACTTCTTTAGGGATCAGAGTTCAAATTTGATGGTACAGAATTATGAAAAATATTGTGTGGGATGAAAACTCAAAAGGTCATCTAATTCAACCTCCTGCTCAAAACAAGGCTATTTTTGAATTTATACTGGGTTCCTCAGGGTCTTGTCCAGTCTGACTTAGAAATTGAAATTTCATGACCTTGGAAGGTTGGAGTGTGCTTGACCAACCTGATGGTGAAAATTACTTTTCCTGATGTCCAGTTGGAATTTTCCATGTTGCAACATGCAATTGTTTCCTTTTGTCATTTCTCTGTGTGCACCTGAAAAAAAACCCTTTGTGATTTAGTCTTAGTCACTCCAACAAATCATTGAGTTATATTCAACCTGTCTACCAGGACCTTGTGTCCTTTTCTATTAGGTTTCTGCCTAACTAGTCAGGCTGCAGTCTCTGTTACTTCATGGGACTGTTCCATATAATAACCCTAAATTTTAACTTTGGTTTCCATTCTAGCATTTTGGTGGAATAAAATATGATTGAAAACCCCAAACAAATATATGTTTCAATTCTTCAAAACATGGTGAGACAAAGTTGTGGATTCTCATTGCATCTTGGTCAAACAGTATAAAATGTGTAATATTTTTTTTCATTATCTGTAGAAAAACAACGTAAGAAGAACGTGCATTTTTGTTATTTTTTACAGGGATGTAGTCTTTGCACCAGCCCTCTGCATATGTAATATCCACACTTTAAATTCTTTTGTTTGCTATAAAGATGTGACTGAATTTTTCACTTTAGTGATATAATTCCATAACTGTATAAATATTTTTAATAGAAGAATTGAACTGGAATATTTAATTGGACAAAATTTGATATCTCAATAGTGTTCATCTGACTATAGGTTGATATGTACAATTTTTATATGTCTACCATAGTTACATACATTACTACTGAGCTAATCTTAATACAAGCTACTTTATTCATATGGCACAATTAATACTTTCTTCTATAGTATACTGCCCTTGTCAAGGCTTCTTTCTTTGCCTAATCACTTTTAGACATTTCAGTTTTAAATGAGAATGTGTAGTTTATCTGACAGAATGTAGATATCTGTGTTTGAGCATGCTGTCTAGACTCACTATATACAGTGAAGACCAAAAGGGCACTTTCAGAATAGGAATAATTCCATAATAAAAGATATGTAAAATGGATAATTTTTATCCTGTGTTAGTTTTGCTCTTCTACCTGTACAGAGAATTCAGCTCACATGGAGATGTGGAATTCCACAAAGCTGTACCTCTAAACCTTTGTGGATGATCTTCATACATGCATATGTAAACATACCAAGCAAACAAGAAAGTAAAAACCTCCCCTCTGTTCAGTTCTAATTGAAGCTGTACATTTACTGTGAACTAGTAAGGATGAAGTTCACTGTAGTCTTCTGAAATATTTTGCCTCTCAGACAGATTTTATACTTTTGCTGACACACAGATTACCTAAAGATGAATCTAAGAACTCTCATGTGTTATCCCTACTTGGTAACTGCACTTCGGTAACAGATTCATTATTAGGCACAAACTCCCCAAAGCCAAACATAAAACTGGAACAGCAAGATCATTGAAGAAGAAACCTCCCAAACAAACATTGTGTTCTTTAGGAAAAGTTTAAATACAAAAAGAAAGGAACCTTTCCTTCTATGCCAACAGCCAATCCATAGACCTTGCGCAGACAGGTCTGTTGCACTTCAAGCACGAAAGTAAATTGAGAAAACCAACTTTAAGAATGAAATGTTGTCAAATTATTCTGAGGTTGATTCAATGTCAAATGTTTATGAATGCCTTCATATTTTTCTGTTTCCCAGCATGATAATGAGACTAGAAATTGTCAAAATAAAATGTTAAAACATTTAAAATGCTCTGATTCATAGAAATGAGTCTTCTTTTGGATTACTAGGAGAAGTGGGTTAAATTCTTTCAAAGAAGACTAATGGTATCCTGGGCTTCGTTAGGAGAAATGTTGCCAGCAGGTCCAGGGAGGTCATCCTTCCCCTTTGCTCATCACTGGTGAATCTACATCTGGAGAACTGTGTCCAGTTTTGGGCTCCTCAGTACAAGGGAGATATGGAGCTACTGGAGAGAGTCCAGTGCAGGACCATGAAGATTCTAAAGGCACTGAAGCATCTCTCCTTATAAGAAAGGCTGACAGAGCTGACTCTGTTCAGCCTGGAGAAGAGAAGGCTCAGAGCGGGGCTGTTGTACATGAATACCTGAAGGGAAGGTGCTAAGAGGAGGGAGTCAGGCTATTTTCAGTGGTGCTCAGTGACAGGACAAGAGGCAATGGGCAAAAACTGAAATGCTGGAGGATCACTCTGAACATCAGGAAACACTTTTTTACTGTGAGAGTGACCAAGCACTGGCACAGTTTGCTCAGAGAGGTTGTGGAATCTCTATACTCCACCATGTCCACCAGCTGTGTGGCACGGTCGACACG
>NW_010268893.1:0-4369 GCF_000690775.1 Eurypyga helias
GAGGTCTCTTCCAACCCCTACCATTGTGTGACTGTGACTCTGATTTGGAAAGAACTAATGTGTGCTTTTGCATACGCTTCTAATGTTAGTTTCATGTTGTTCTGGCAGACGGAGAAGAGCTAGTGTAGGACAGAAGCACTGACATCCACTAAGTGTGCTTTCAGTTTGTCTGCTAAGTATGCAGCCCTCTGAAGGTTTCTGTCGTGGAAGAGATATGAGGTAGCTGGAGCAGGAAGGTAGCGCAAATTATCTCATCCACTTCTTCACTCACAGTTAATGCTATCTTGGAATCAGGTTGCTTAGGGTACTGTCCCACCAAGTTTTAAGTGTATCTGAGAATGGACATTGCATAAACTTTGAGAGTCCTTTCAAAGTGAGGGTGTTTAAACATTGATACACTTCCCCTCCACACAATTTACAGAATTTCCTGTTTATGTGACTTGTGTATTGTCTGACTTGCTAGACAGAAAGAAGAGTCCAGCTCCAACTACCTGCTGGGGAGTATAGTGAAGATAAAGACAGCTCTAGAATTTCCCTCTTCACTCCCTTCCTAAGGTTATATAAACCCTGTGGTGGCCTTTGCTGGTCTTGCTCCACTACGGCAAATGTGTTGTTCAGGACCGCCACAGACAGAGTGCTGTATTCCAGTGGAGTCGGAATAAACACTTCACCAACCTTCTGGTTGTGCTCAGTTTGCAACTGTTCAGCATCGTTTGCTGTGTTTGCAGAAAGGGCTCACTGCTGACCTACATTTAAATTAGACACCCTAGAGGCCTGTTGTGCCAAACTGGAACCTAGCCAGCTGGTCACCAGCCTCTGCTGATATTTGGAGTTGTGCCGGGTGCAGTTCTGCATTTGCCTGTGTTGAACTTCATTGAGTCCCTCTCAGTGATATTCTGCAGCCTGTTGAATGTCTGTCTGAATGGCACTTCTGCCCTGCAGTGTCAGCTGCTCTCCAAGTTCTCTATTGAGCTGTGGACTGGCAGAGAACATGCTTTGTCTCTTTATTCAGACATTTAATAAAGATGTTGAAAGTATCATCTCAGTGTTGACTCCTGAGAAGTACTGTCCTAGGAGACAGCTACTTGGGTTTTGTACATTTGGTAACAAGCCTTCTGAGCCTGGCAGTTGAGCTGATTTATTCCATCTGCATTATTGTCTACTTTTTCATGTTTTAAGAATTTGGTTTTAAAGATACTATGAGAGACTGTCAGAAGTCTTGCTGTGTCTGGGTACTCTGTCATCTGTAGCCTTTTCTCACAGAAGATATGTTGATAAAATGTGACTCGTACTTGGCAAATCCTGGTTGTTCTCAGTCACATTTTTATTCTTCAGGTGACTGCATGTGGTTTTCGGGAGAATTTGCCCCATAGTCTTTCTGGGGACAGGTTATGCTGACTGACCTATACTTTCCCTGGTCTCCTCCCCTTGGTCTTGAAAATGGGCATGGTGGTTTGTTCCAGTCACCTTCCCCCAGTGTCTGTGACAGAGCTAGTATTGCTCTTGCACTGATATGTGATCTCCATCAACACCCTTGGCTTCTGTTTGGTACCATAGATGCTAGCATGATTGTCTTAACATCTCATCTGTTGTGCTCCTTTATGCCCCTTCCCCATCCCCAACTCTGTCACTAGTCATAGGGACCAGGAAGGCCAGAGTGCAGAACTTAAATGCCTAAAGTTTTACTGTTATTGAGTACCCATAGATTCTTCAGTGTCATCTATTACTTGATGCCCTGTCCTATTGATCTGTTCTCACACTTTTCTTGGCTTCCTTTTGCTTTCAGTCTTATATTTTCCTCAGCAAAGTGAACAAAACCAGATGGATACTCATGTCCTTCAGCTTGGCCCCCAGAGCCTTGTATTTTTTTCTGGATGTGCAGTGTGATTGGTGTCCAGGTTTGTGTGCAGCAAGTGTCGATATTCTGATGATAAGCCTTGGCAAATTCTCTGTAATATCCCAGATCCAAGTCCCTTTCAGGCACCAAACCTTGTGAGACATAAAGTCTGATTAGTAGCTGAAGGTGGCGAATGCTTGGATAGGATTTTAACAATGGCAATGGATAACTTGCTTTGATTCATTCCTCCTTTCCCATCTTGCCTGTTACATTAAAGAATGGTTATAGCTGGAAATCCTGTTTATTTAACGGTTAGTCAGGACATCATGTTACTTTAATAGCATGCCTAGTGTAGGAAGAAGATTAACTTAGTTATGGATTACAGTAATACCAGTTTCTGGAATCAGAAACACATTTTGTGCAATCTTGTCAGCTTACATGGAAACAAAAGACACTTCCCTTGACTTCCCTGTGCTTCTTGTGACAACAAGATACTCCTACAGATACTTGGCACCTGTGTTAATAGAATAGAATAGTTCAGGTTGGAAGGGACCTTAAAGACCATCTAGTTCCAACCCCCTGCCATGGGCAGGCCGGTGTGCCCCCAACCCCCGCCCAGCCAGGCCTTGAACGCTCCCAGGGATGGGGCATCCACAGCTTCTCTGGGAAACCTGTCCCAGTGGCTCAGCACCCTCACCCTGAAGAATTTTTTCCTTATCTAAATCTACCGTCTCTGTTTAATGCCTTTACCCCTTATCCTGTCACTACAGGCCCCTGTAAAAAGTCCCTCTTCAGCTTTCTTGGAGGCCCTTTCAAGTACTGGAAGGTCTCCCTGGAGCCTTCTCTTCTCCGGGCTGAAGAAGCCTGATTCTTTCAGTCTGTCCTTGTAGCAGAGGTGTTCCAGCCCTCTGATCATCTCCATGGCCTCCTCTAGACTCACTCCAACTCATCAATGTTGTTCTTATGTTGAGGGCTCCATAGCTGGGAGCAGACTAGAGGGGGAGAATCCCCTCCCTCAACCTGCTGGTCATGCTTCTCTGAATATAGCCCAGGATACAGTTGGCTTTCTGGTCTGGCTCATGTCCAGCTTTTCACCCCACAGTACTGCCAAGTTGTCCTCCTCAGGGCTGCTCTCAAGCCATTCTCTGTCCAGCCTGTACTAGTGGTTGGGATTGCTCCAGCCCAGGTGCAGGACATTGCACTTGACCTTGTTGAATTCCATGTGGTTGGCACAGGCTCACCTCTCCAACCTGTCCAGGTCCCTCTGGATTGCATCCCTTCCGTCCAGCGTGTCGACTGCACCACACAGCTTGGTGTTGCAGAAACCACCCAGTGCTCTTGCTCATTTTCTGAGATTTCACAATTCATTGTGTCCTAGATGAGCAAGCAGTAAGGTGATAGCTATAATGAGCTTTGTAGGAGTATATGCATCTTTCTGTGGTCCCCTTTTGATTGTTGGAAACTTTACTTGGTATTTGCTGGAAATTATTCTCTTCTAAACTTGTCTGCATTCTCAGTTGAATACCTCAAAGTCATCTGGATACATAGTCTCCTTGAAGAGCTCCATACACTTACATTCATATTCTAGAGCCTTTACAGACTGTCCAGGGGGTGAATGGATCTGTATAAGCTTATGACTGGATGAAGACTTCAGTGGTGAAGTAATCCTTGAGTTTATTCCATATAGTACATAAGTATACTGTGGTATACTTGGAGATAATAAACATAATCAGGGAGTGAGGAGGGAAGAACCCTGTGGTAGCTAAACTTCACCTAAATTAGAGATTTATTAAGTAGCATGCCTGGTAGTTTGGTTTCACAGTTATTCAAGTGGAGTCCTTGAAGAAACTTCTGAGACTGTTACTTATGACATCTGTGGATCAATGTAAATTAAACCTTCACTGCAGGAATGTAGTTTTCCCCTCCTTAATCTTTTGCTGGAAATAAAACTTCAGTCCTGGGTAGTTACTTCACCTAAGAGTTAAATCCAAATTCTCCTGTGCAGAGATCTGTGGAGTGCAGTTTGTAGTATTGGAAATGAAATGGATAGTTAGATCAACCTCAATATTTTGTTAAGAAATTAGCATCTGATATAGAACATCAGTATCTAGTTTATTAAAGGGTGACTGTGGTGGGCTGAGCCTGGCTGGAGGCCAGGTGCCCACCAAAGCTGCTCTGTCCCCCCTCCTCAGCTGGGCAGGGGAGAGAAAAATGTAACAAAAGGCCCGTGGGTCGAGGTGAGGACAGGGAGAGATCATGCACCAGTTATCGTCATGGGTAAAACGTAACTTGACTTGAGGAAAATTTATCACCAATCAAATCACAGTAGAATAATGAGAACTAAAACCAAACCTTAAAAACCACCCCGCCCTCCCCCACATCCTCCTCCTGGGCTGAACTTCACTCCTGCTTTTCTCTACTTCCTCCCCTCGCAGCAGCACAGGGGGACAGGGAATGGGGGTTGTGGTCAGTCCATCACAGTTGTCTCTGCTGTTCCTCCTCCGGGGCGGATCCTCACACTCTGCCCCTGCT
>NW_010268893.1:4512-31828 GCF_000690775.1 Eurypyga helias
GCATGGTCTGGCCAGGGGTTCACAGCCTCCTTCGGGCATCCCCCTGCTCCAGCGTGGGGCCCTCCCTGGCCTGCAGGTGGGTCTCTGTTCCTCATGACCCTCCATGGCTGCCGGACATAGCCGGCCTCACCGTGGTCTGCACCACAGGCTGCCGGGGAATCTGCTCTGGTGCCTGGAGCACCTCCTCCCCCTCCTTCTGCACTGACCTGGGGGTCTACAGACTTCTCGCTCTGTCCCCTCCCCTCTTTCCCACCCGCATCTCATGTGTGTCAATGTGCAATGTAGTAATGCAGTTTATTGTTATCTTTTGCCTGCCCATCGTACAGGCTCTGTGGTTACTCGGGCATTCTCAGTGCTCATAGTGTTAACCCCATTTCATTCTGATAGTTCAGAACATGGACTTGAATCTGGTGTATATAGAGGACATAACAGAGGCTATCAAAAATAGACCTGATGTTAACGGTAGTGTTGAGTACTGCCAACTTAAAACACAGCTCAGTAGAACTAGGGGATATTGTCACGTATCAAACTAATTCCTAAATTTAAGATGTGTTGTGACTGATGTGAGAAGCACTTTTACTGAACGTGTATCCACAAGTTGCCTACAGTTAGTTGGCTTCAATTTGAAAGCATTTTAAGTGACCCTAGATCTGTTTTCCTGTGGGGGACATTAAGGGCAGGAATCTGTTCCCAGTTGCTTTTTCTTCTGTTTTAGACTCTAGACTTCTTTCCAAGTGTAACATCTCCTTTTTATTTTTTTTTCCTTCACTCACATTTCCAGAATTAAAAGTGGTAGAGCCTTGATTACTCTGAGTAATGTGCTATGTGTGCAGGCTTGCTGGATGAACTTCAGATGGAGACCTGTTCAGTGTGGAGGGTTTCTAGGTCAGCCTTCCCAGCATCAGAACTGTCGAGATGGGAAATCCCTGGATCTTAGAGTAAATGTACTGGATGTGGATTAGTGTCTAAGGAAATGATGTAGCTGTATCCAGTAGAAGGATGTTTTCATCTTATTAAAGGACATTATTAATGATCCAGTTTGGTCTGGATTGTGAGTGTTGTACAACAGACTCTGCTGTCTGTATTGTGCTCTGATTTCCTTTTCTTAAGTTCCCTGAGTTTTCATGTGTCTCTAACCAGCAGGAAGTCTGCATCTTCATATGACTCCAACCTCACCTTTTGTCTATTATAAGATAATTTCTGTAATTTTATTTATAGGTACACATGTGCATGGAGAAACATAAAAATTGCAGAAGAGTTACAACAGCAGTATAGGCTTTTCAAGTTAAGCCATTTCAGTTAAATTTCAGTACTTCAAAATTGGGAAGTTTTGCTGTAGGATTAGAGAAATGAAAGGATGTTGTACTGTTAAAATCTGAATGCAAACATGTCAAAATAATAATGACTTAAAAGAATGGTGTGAAATCATTAGAATACAGTCAAATATTAGGACAGGTAATCAAAATTACAGTGGTATAATATTTAGTAAAGACTTAATGATTTTTTTTTTTTAATACACATTTTTTAGGATTCTCATAATGCTTTACTGGAATTTGGGAATAACAACCTCCAGATATTGGTGGATATCACAAGGGAAGGAGTATGGAAAAATCCAGTTCTTCTTAAAATTCTATCCCAGCAACCAGTAGAAACTGAGGAAGGTAAGAATGTGGTTATGAAGAAATTATTTGGTGCAGTTTTGACGGGGAGCCAGTGATTTGAAATCAGAAGAGAGTTGTATTTTAAATTGCACTGTGCAGTACTATCTTGCTAAATGACATTTATGATGAAACTGTCTCATAATATGTCCTTGCTAACGCATGTCTGCTTGGGCTATACGATCTGTCAGTTTTAATATTTTCAAACTCCATTTTTAAAAAGAATGTTTTCCTTTTGTATCATAAAAATGCAGAAATTTTGCTCCCTGAGGTGTGTTTTTTTCTTCAAAATTCTGTGTGCTTTTGAATATTTTCCTGAATGCTTCGCAGGGAGGCATTGTGTATGTCCACATCTTTCAGAGGCATAAAAGATATATGTGGTGGGGCGACATGAGTATAGAGGCTTCCTTTCACTGAGCTGTAGGCTATGAAGGTCATTATGTTTAGACTACAGAAATCCTGAATCACAAACAAGTTGAGAAGTGAGGAAAAGGAGTTCTTATCACTTCATATAATTTTTTAATCTCTCTTCTTAAACTATTCTTTTACTAACTGAAATTTTGTCATACTTATTAGTGGTACCATTCAGTACTTGCAGGTATTTCTTTTAACTGTTCCATTAACAGTGCACAACACCGCAGTTCACCTTAGTGATAATCTAAAGTTAAAAATAATATTAGAGGGGAAGAAGAGCTTAAAATATTTTCTTAAATATTAAAGGAGCACAAAAAAGGATTTTAACTCAGGGTTTCTTTCATAGCAGAATCCTTTCTGGATTTGGGTAGCCTTTCTTTGAGTTGTGTTAAGTTATTACTTTTTAATAAATAAATAAATGAGAAGCGCATTTAAGTTTGAGTGGATGTGTTTCTTCCCCGTGCTAGAAAGCAATTTTAAAAAGCAGTCAGTGGTGGGCTGCAATCTTTGCTAGCCTTCACTTCAGGTATTCATAGTATGGCAGAAACATTTGAACTCCCGGCAGCTTTTAATCCCATCTCCAATGTGTCTTGTAAAGAATTGCATTCAATACTACTGTCCTGCCTTGAAGTCTTTAATTTGCAGTATTGTTAGGCTGTCCAGTCATACGATTGCTGCTCTTAGTGTTTCTCTGTTCAAAAGGATGTGCTTTTCAAAATTGGCCCATAATACTGAAAGCCTTCAGCTGTTGAAGAATCATTTACTTGGAGAGTAATATACCAATGAGGGCTAATGGTTAACTAGATTTGCAAACTCTCTTTACCTGTGGCAAGCCAAGAACTTTTTTAGAGGACTGGTGTGAATTCCAGTAGGAGTGATTTCCTCATGTGTATCTGTGTGGATGTCAAAGTTTAACCTCAGGTGGCAGTCAAGTACCATGCAGCTGCTCGCTCACCTCGCCCCCCACCTCTCCACCAGTGGAAGGGGAGAATTGGAGGAAAATACAATGAAGCTCATGAATTGAGATAATGAATAATTGAATATCAATTAATATTCTAGTCATAATATTAACAATACTACTAATACTAAGTTAATAAAATAATAGAAAATAGCACATATAGAGTCATAGAATGGTTTGGGTTGGAAGGGACCTTAAAGACCATCTAGTTCCAACCCCCCTGCCTTGGGCAGGGACACCTTCCACTAGACCAGGTTGCTCAAAGCCTCCTCATCCAGCCTGGCCTTGAAGACAGCTACTACTCTTCTGGCTGTCAGACAGTATCAGTACTCTTCTCAGGCCAAAGCCAAAAACACAGCTTCATGCTAGCCACTGTGAAGAAAATTAACTCTGTCCTGACTAAAACCAGCACAGTGGACTCTATTATAGATTAATCTGATTCTTAAACGTGTGACTGGTTGTATCAATGGCTTATTCCTAAATGCTGCTACACTTCTCGTTCCTGTGCAAGAGCGCATTGACATGGTTCATACTACCTCTTGACTTCAGCAGTAATAGGATAGAATTTGTTTGTTCAGTCCTTTTGGCTTTTAGTTTGGGTTGGAGTGTCTGTTGACCAACTGATTGGCTGATGCATCCTGACCATGTTGAATTGGGCTGAGTGTTGATGCCCATTTCTGAGATCACTCAGCAACCTTGAAACTATTGATTTCTTAGTATTCTTTATTTAGTACATGTTTGTCTGTTTAACTAGTTCTGAATATATGTCCAGAAGAGTTGTCCTCACTGGTGTTTCTTTCATGTGATGCAAGCAGAGGCAACTAGGAGCTTTTCTGGTAATTTTGTAACTGCAGAAGTGCATTCTCATATGGTCTGGAGTAGTCCACAGGCATGCTTAAGCAGCCTGAATGTGATGTTGAAATCCCATGTTAGACCAGTCTCTTGAAGGTTTCTCAAGTAAATCATAAGGCAAAGTGTTAGACATTTTAAATAAAGGACAGTTCTAAGAAGCCAAATATCTGCCTCAAATGTCTTTATTCTGTGGAAATCTTAAAAAACAAACCAAGGTTTCCTGCTTGCTTTCAGGGTACTGAAGAGCAGGTGAACTGAGAAGTGTCATTCTTGTGGCCTGTTGATATGCAACACAGCTGCGTAGACTTATCTAAAAGCTCTTTCTACAAGCTTTCCAAACTATCTGACTGAATGTGTCATCTTAGCATCCAAGCTAGATGTTTAAGATAGTGGTTGAGTACTTTCAACTGACAATGAAGGGAACAGTAAGAAGTAGTTGAGCTCTTGTGGTATGTGTCAGCATGTAGAAAGACAGTGAGAGCAGCACGTGAAAGTGTTGTCCTGTTCCTGCTGTTCTGGTTTGCAGCAAATACTGTGAAAGTAGTAGTGTTATTGGTAATGGAAATGGGAAAATAGCAAGAGGGGTAATGGGGATATTTAATAGCTACAAATACTGTAAAATAATGCTTCATTAGTTAAATAATTCTGTGCCCTTACATTTCAGAGGATGGAGAGGTTTATTATTTTTGTTAGCGTCTTGGTAGATATGAGCACATTGAACAAGAATTGACGTATTGCAGGGGATTGTAGGAGAAAATGTAAGGCTGGAAAAGACAACGTAGGTCATAGGATTCAGTCTCCTGTAATTGTTGCCAGTTATTCAATAACATTGAAAATCAAAATAATGCATGTTGTGAATCACTGTGAGTCATAAAACTCAAAAATGTTACAGGACGAGAGAAGTAGAATACAGTTTATTCTTCTCAGAAGGCAAGATCAATGTGCTGGATTTGTATACCCTATACTCTGGTGCAAGGCAAAATAAAATCTTAAAGATATCCTGCTCTTTATGCCAACAAATGATGGCAAGAAAAATATTTTGACTCCTAAACTGTGCAGTCATCATAATTGGTTTATCTTGAAATCATTAGACAAGTGTAAATCGGTGACTACAGAAGTTATTGCTGAAATACCAACTGATCCGCAAAGCTGTATCTTACCATGTGTTATGATTAATAAAATCTTGTTGGTTGTGTTTTACTTCCATTTCTTTGTTCAGTCCCTTCTTTTTGCTGCACCAGGAACTCAGAAGCTGCTGTAATATCATTTGCCTTGCAGAAGGTCTGTCTGGGTAGCTGGAATTACTCTTTTGGCCTTGTTTAGGACATGGAGCTGAGATTAAGCTACTATTTCTAGGTGTTTACTGGATTAACTTCATCCATTTTACCTTCAGAATCATATCAAGTAAATGCTTGTAGCTGTAATAGGAGATCATAAGCCACTGAATAGTTATCAGATTTGTCTTTTTTTTTTCTTTTACTTGTGTCACTTTTCATCTGTGTGATGTTCTCCTCTGACTACTAGAGACACGCATAGCACTTTCTACAGGCCACAGCAGGGATAACAGTTCTGCTGTTAGGCATCTTGAGTGAGGACTGCAGAAAGAGCTCTAGCACAATGGCTTTTTGGTTGTTTCAGTCAAACTGCCATTTTATCCTTCAGCAGAACAACAGTTTCACAGGGTATCTTCTGAAGCCTTGTCAATGGGTGCTGTTTCAGTTATCTACAACTTAGTTTCTTTGACGAGCTTGTATTTTATGCTTATTGGCTTTTTGTGGTGCGTGTCTGAAAAGCATTCATAGTTTTTGCTGTTGTGGGCCACTGGTAAGCTAGATGTGGGAGTGCAACAATGTGCCCATCTGTAGCTTTGTATTGTGAACTGGTAGATCGTGTTAGTGATCATCAGATGCTTACTTGAATCGAAGATCCTGAAAATGGGACATGTTATTGCCTCTCTTGATCAGTGTTCTTAATTCTTTAATGCACCAGCCTTGAAAAGGAACTGACATCAACTGTAAATATGGCTTACCAGGTTTGTTCCAGCAAGAGTTTCATAGCAGTCTACGTTATGTCTGATGTGTCTATGGCCACTCATAAATTAAACAGCCATGTTTCTGGGGTGCCTGTTGCTCTCAGGTGGCTCAAGATGGTTGTTTTGGGCATGAATATTTGCTCAAGAAAAGGGCCACAAGAAAATGATTGCTGCTTACTCATTTTGGATGACTAAATGGTATGAGCATCCCAAAGTAAACATAATAGGTGCTGTTCAGCAGTCGCCTTTTTTTTTCTTTTCTTTTGGATGGGCATTGGATGGGCTGCCCAGGGTGAGACATTTAGACAATGTGCTTAGGGACATGGGTTAGTGGTGGAATTAGCAGTGTTAGGTTAACAGTTGGACTTCATGATCTTAAAGCTGTTTTCCAGCCTAAATGATTCTATGATTGGGAGAAGCTGTGGACTCCCACAAGGGTAGAGAACCATTACAGAGAGATCTGGATAGATTAGGATCTGGGCAGTCACCAACCATATGAAATTTAACAAAAGCCAGTGCCAGATTCTTCACCTGGGATGGGCTAATCCTGGTTATACGTACGCACCAGGGGATGACAGGCCGGAGAGCAGCCCTGTGGAAAGAGATCTGGGGGGTTGTGTTGATGGTGAGTTGAATATAAGCCAACAGTGTAACAGTGTGCCTTGGGAACCAAAAGGGCCAACCGTGTTCTGGGGTACATCAAGCACAGCACAGCTAACCAGTTGAGGAAGGTGATTGTCCCACACTACGCTGCGCTGGTGTGGCCCACCTTGAGCGCTCTGTGGAGTTGTGGGTACTTCCATATAAGAAGGACATCAAACTATTAGAGTGTGTCCATAGGAGGGTGACCAAGATGGTGAAAGACCTTGAGGACAAGACTTATAATGAGCAGCTGAGGTGACTTGGTTTGTTCAGCTTGGAGAAGAGAAGGCTGAGGGGTGCCCTCATCATAGCCTAGAACTTCCTCAAGGGGGGCGGCGGAGGAGGAGGTGCTGATCTTTTCTCTCCAGTGACCAGCAATAGGACACAAGGAAATGGAATTGAAGTTGCATCAGGGGAAGTTCAGAGTGGACATTAGTAAAAGATTCTCACGAGAGCATGGTTGGTCCCTGGAACAAGCTCCCTGGGGAAGTAGTTATGGCAACAACCCTGTCAAGAGTTCAAGGAGCATGTGGATGATGCACTTAATCATATGGTTTAGTTTTAGGTAGTCCTGTGAGGAACAGTGAGTTGGACTGCATGATCCTTATGGGTCCCTTCCAACTTGAGATAATCTGTGGTTCTATGATAAGTACCTGGGGGGAGAATCAAACTAAATCTGTGAGGTTTTTAATCAGACTAAGTAAATTTTGCAAACTGCTTACAGAAATAATCTGAAGTTATATTTTTACTATGGGATTAGTTCATCAAGTCTGATAATGATTAGTTGTATTTGGTTGATCTAGAGCATAAGCCGAGCATGTCTTAAACACAGTTCTTATGAAGACTACAAAGATAACGTTTTCACACTCAACTTCATTATGTATATTTTGGCATTTTGTGGGATTTTAACAACTTGAGTAGAAATATCTCCAGTTGAAAAATACATAACACTTTCTTTTAAATATTTTTGGTTCTTTGGAATATGAAGCTACAGTTATTGAATCTCTGCTAAACTACTGATGTGTTGTTCAAAATACTATATGGTCTGATCGGTGTCCTTTAGCCACTGCTGTGGCATACTTCCTTAATGCGTTAATGGATGCTTTTGGAGGAGGGGGGAGGGAGAGGAGGGTGTCTGTTTTCTGTAGTTCAGCATTCTCTCCCTACACAGATGGTCTGAATTTGTTTAGGAGAAAATATTCCATTTATTGTTGTTACTTTATCACACGTAGAGTTTCCTGAGAAAGCTGACCATACTTAAAACAAGTTTGAAATAAAATAAGATGTGAACAAAGTGTGACAGTTTCAGTTAAGTGTCAGCTGTAAATTGGTGTATTCTCAAAGGCTTTTTTCTTTTCCTAGCTAATAAATTGATTACACGAGAAGGGCCTTCCTTTCTGCAGATGAGAATAAAACATTTGATGAAGTCAAACTGCATCCCACAAGCTACTTTCTTGTCAAAATTATGTGCAGATTCTCCAGAAATTGCAAATGTTTCATCTTTTCGCCAAGCCTACATCACATGTGTGTGTTCTATGCTGCCTAATGAAGACTCCATTAAGGAGGTTAGTAATCCACAGTCCCTTTTTAATGTGTATTTATCAAGCATTTTAGAATTTATTTCTGTAATACTAAGAACTGAAGCTGAAGGGTGAAACTTGCAGCAGAGTTCCAAAAGAGAAATTAGCTATTGCATACTACAGTAGGAAAGAACATTTGTATTAACTGGTGGTGTAAATAAGTATGTATTATATGCTTGCATTTGAGGTTAGATGTGTTTGAAAGCTTAACATAAAGCTTGTAATTTCAGTTCCTCTTGTAAACAAAATATAATTTGAAAGTTGTCTTTTCTGACTTAAATACTAATACTAGAGCAGTTACTTCTCTTCTAGTCATTCAGACCTAGGAAAGAAAAGTTTAAAAAAACCCCAGCCAAACAACAATAAAACCTAGAGTTGTTGCTCCAGAATCTTAAATTAATTTTTAGCAGTTAATCTTCCTTTTACAGTAACATTCATAGTAATGATTTTGTTAATGCATTGCAATCATAGCAATGTTCATAGAACTGTTGCCTCTTGATCTCATGGATCTGTTATTTTATCAATCTCACTGTTCTTGTTAGACGTGTATGGGTATGGTGTAGTTTTAAATGTGAGACTTGAACATTTTAAGTAAGCCTCTGTGAAACTGGGGAAGTTTCACATATTAAAAGTGCAACTCTGATGTCTGCAATTCCTGAGTAGCAGACTTATTTGGAGTATTCGTGTTACACGTTTAAACTGTTTAAAAAGTATTCCTTTAAAAAAATTCTTTTGAAAAATAAATATTTGGATAGGTGTACCTTCAGTCTCCTCAGTTTGAGCCAGATGCCTGTGAGTTGGCTGTAGTGTAGGACCAATGAATGCATTTAATAGCTCACTGCAGACATGATCTGTGTACTGCAGTGTTTTGGATATATGGGTAACTTGCAACATGTTCTTTGATTGGATTGGCTACTAATGATGAATGGCAAAGAAATCACATTAAATTGTGTTCAGGTTTAAGTTTTATTTCAGAGTTTTGAATTGTAGCTGTATCTGTTTTACCTAGATACTCAGAAGAGTCTTTACGTGCTAGTTAAGTATAAAAGCTAGAACACAGATTGATAAATTGATAAATTGAATCAAACCATGTTAATCACTTAAATGAACCTTTTATGGGAATATGAAGCCAGTAAGCATTATAGTGGGATCTTAAAACAGTGTGTTTTATTGGCTTAACTGGATCTGTAGCCAACACTGTGAAAAATGTAAAGTCAGTGGTGTTACAGTGCCAGAAAGTTGATGTAAATAAATGGCAAAATGAGGATTTGTATGTAATGATTCTTTGCATCATTGGTCAGAGGTATTGTGTAGTTGGCTCTCTTTAGAGAATTGCTGAAATCTGAGACTTAAAACACTTGTTTCCGCCTGTATTTTCACAAGGCAAGAATTGTGTTATATTTTCACGTTACCTATAGTCTTCCTCGGGTAGAGAATTATTGAGTCTAATGACAAGTGGGGAAAAGAGGTGAAAAAAGGATGAAATATGAAGAGCTCAAAGAAGGGCAGTTGTTGGAGAATGAGATGGGGCAATGACTGAAAAGCCAGTGGGGGAAGAGGAAATTAACTGTAATAAAGGAAGCAAGGGTTAAGTGAAATTTGAAGCTCAGCACAGGATGGAGTAGATGGAGGAACAGGCCTTAGTTAAGAAAGTAAATGTTACAAAAATGGTGAATATGAGTGAAGATAGCTTGGGGAGGATTGGAGAGGAAGAGTTTTTGTTATGGAAGATTACACAATGTATGGTCATCCCTTTCCAGGAGCTGGAAATGATTGGAATGGCTAGGTCAGGCTATGACGTTAAATTGTTAAGTTCCTGAAAGTTAAAGCTGGTGAATTACTTCTGTCTGTATCTATAGGAGATAACATACCTACATACATGTGTATGTATATCTGTGTGTATGTACCTATATGTATACAAATATATACATACATGCGTGTATGTATGGCTATAACTCTGTGTATATATACACACTATATATAAAGTTGTCCCTTGTATTTCTGTTACTTTCTGATACCTTGAATTGATCCTAAAGCACACATGTAACAAATAATACAACTATGTAATTAATTGTTCACAAGAATCTTGTGCTGCTATGTGAGAAACATAAAGTAACAGAACTGAGACTTGTCTGACTTACTGATTCCAGTGTTTGGCTTGAATTTGCCAATTTTATTGAACCACTTAAAAGTTTAATTGAAGAGGTTCTACACAGTAGTTAACAAGTAGGTAGTAACATCCTTTACTGTTGCAAAAAGCATGAAGCCCCAAATGTTCCATTATCTCAGATGGCTTTCTCTGCAAGGCAAGTGTCAGCCACATGTAGTAATAAAACAGAGCTTTCAAATGGAACAACCAGTTAAAATTACAGTCAGATTGATTGTTTTAATCATAACTGGTCATCTCTGTAGAATGTCAGTGTGATTGTTTCCTAGGTTGCATTTGAGCTCCATATAGCCATCTCATCATTAAAGTAGGGGTTTTTTTAGTCTGGATTTTCTTTGGGAAAGACCATTCAAAAATCTGAGAGTAAAGCACTTGAGGAATTTTGAATTTTAAAAAACGCCCATTACCCCTTTCATAAAAAACTCAACAAGGAAGCTTAAGAACAGTCACATTTTGGAGGCCATATCCAGACACTGCCTACAGAAGAAGGAATTGTTCCTGAGTTGCATGCTTAAAAGAGCAAGAGGAAAAGACAATGAAGCTTGTTAAAACACTGGGGAAGGATATTTGCTTATCATGAGTTTGCTTGCAAAAATATTCTTAGTTACTGTGTTGTTTTCATTGTCAAGTTGAATCAAGTGTTCTTTTCCCGCTCTAATTTCCAATTTGATTGGATGATTGAAAGAACATTATCTGTCATCCTTGCCCTGCAAACTGTCTATGCTTAATGAAATACTTCTGATGTAAAACATGTAATTTTGTCTTAAATATTATTAACGAAAAAAAACCCCAACCCTCAAACAAACAAACCCCCAAAAAAACCAGTCCATGATCTGAAACAAGTTGGATCATTGACAAAGCTTGAAATAAACAGGACTTGTAAACAAATTGCCTGAATATGATTGAGTTTGGCAAAAATGAATCAAACTTCTATGTGAGAAGAAGAGCGAATCATAGAATGGTTTGGGTTAGAAGGGACCTTAAAGATCATGTAGTTCCAACACCCCTGCCATGGGCAGGGCAACCTTCCACTAGACCAGGTTGCTCCAAGCCTCATCCAGCCTGGCCTTGGATACTTCCAGGGGTGGGGCATCCACAACATCTCTGGGAACCTGTCCCAGTACCTCCCCACCCTCTCCGGGAAGAATTTCTTCCTGATATCTAATCTAAACCTCCTCAGTTTCAGTTTAAACCCATTACCCCTTGTCCTGTCACTCCATGCCCTTGTAAAAAGTTTCCCCCAGCTTTCTTGTAGCCCCTTCAGGCACTGGAAGGTGCTATAAGGTCTCCCTGGAGCCTTCCCTTCTCCAGGCTGAACAAGCCCAATTCTCTTAGCCTGTCCCCATGGCAGAGGGGCTCCAGCCCTCTGAGCATCTTCATGGCCTCCTCTGGACTCCTCCAACTGGTCAATATCCTTCTGATGTTGAGGGCTCCACAGCTGGACACAGCACTCCAGGTGGGGTCTCAGAAGAGCAGAGTAGAAGGGGAGAAATATTTTTCATTCTACTATAAAAAAAAAATTCGTGGTAGGCACATAACAAAAGACCTGTAGACAACACTAGCTGACAAAGAGGATAAGAGGCTGACTTTTTGACATCTTGAACTTTTTGGACCTGGGTTTTAATTTTGAAAAGGAAAACAGGGATGCCTGCAAGTGCAGAGAAGGAATGGGAAGTTTTGTATAGAATGTTGCCTGTATCTAAGTATTTTTCAAAGCTGCACAAAATGGAAGATGATCCCAAAGAAAACTAATGCTGAAAAGGGATCAGAACTAACAGAACTCTGGGTATTAAAAGGAGACCTGGTATTTTGTTCATGTGTTTGTGAGACCATTTGATACAGTAAACATGCATTTTTTTAAGTAAACATTCTGGGAATACAATGCCTCTTAATTTTTTTTTTTCTTTAAGATTGCAAAGGTGGATTGTAAAGAAGTACTGGACATCATATGTAATCTGGAATCTGAGGGGCAAGAAAACACTGCATTTGTTCTTTGTACAACATACCTTACTCATCAGCTTCAAACAGCAAATGTGTATTGTTCTTGGTAAGTAATAAATACTACAGCTACTCCTGTCTGTTCCTCACTGGCTTGAGTGCAAGAGAATTGAGCCGATATAGTACAAAAATATGTAGCGAAAGTAGATATTCTTGAACTTCAGAACTGCATCAGACTGAAGTACTTTTAGACAACATGACAAAATAAATAAGGACTCTTGCTACAGTGATAAGGCATTCAGACAAAATTAATGTTTAAATAATTTTAAAATTAAATAGCACTTGTATTGTTGGCATTAACAGTAATGCTTTGGCAATATAGTAGCTCTGGAAGTAGTGCTGGATCAATGCTGTCTGGGTTGATATTGAACCAGTAAGCTTGGTGGTTCCACGAAGTATGTTGAAATTCAGGTCTTCCCTCGTGAATACTTAAGCCCATGAGAGTTTGCCTTTTTCTGTTTCTTCCACAGAGATTTAAGTAGTAGCTATGGGCAGAGGCAGCACCCATTAACTTTGCTGCTTGCCCTCCCCACTAGTGCCTTTTTATTTTTGTAATTTCTGTAATTCTGGGAATTTTAGTACTAGATTTTGGCCAGATTGTGACTATAAAACTTCTCTGCCCTATTAACTGGCAGGAAATACAAAACTTTTTGCATCTTTCTTTCAGCAGTGACAAACTGGTAGAGCCAAAGCAGGGAATCTGTTTTCTGCCCCTTACAAAAAAGGGGTTTATAGTTCTGGCTTTCAAGACATGGCTAAATATGTAGTTTTCTCCTGTTAAAATGCTGATGTGGATAAAGCTTTACATTAGCAGACATGTCAAGTATATCTTGGGAATTTGGATCCAGTCAGCTGTGGTATTGTTCATTTACCCATGACACATTTTGAAGTCATTAAGTAAAGTTTTCACAGGACTTAAGTGATAGTTTAGCATGGTCCAATCATCTGTACAAGAAGTCCAGAAATATTTACATGCTGCTTCTGTTTCAGGCCAGAAATGGCTTTCTGAGAAAAGCATACCTTATAGAGGGAAATAACCTTGTGGAAGACTTAAGAGGGGAGAGTCTACCACATTTGAAAGTTCTAGAGACTGACTGTTTTCCACTAGTGAAGTGTGTCGTTGGAGATTAGATTAGATTAAAGTCATGCTCAAAGAGATAGGAGGCTGAATTCCAACCCATGATCTCTTTTTAAAGAAAAAACCAACAACAGCTAACATTCTTTCAGGCTGAACTACATGATGTGCTGTTGTCCAAGGAGACAAATAGGAGATTTGCTTTTGTCCAGTTCGATCTAAAAGCCATGTCCCTAGGGTGCAAGTGAAGAGAGATGGACTTCATGTGTCCATGACTTAAATTATTGGGACTGGAAAACAGACTTCAGTAGTGTAGCATTTATTGGTACAGAATAACAGCTCTTTTTTCTGAAAACTGTGGATAGATTTTTTTTTTTTCCCTTGCAGTAGAGTCTGAACTGAAACTAGTTAGAATTTGAATAAAACTTTCAAGTCCTGTAGCTGTCTAACCTACATTTTCTCCTAACTAATGAGTCAGGAGAGATCAGTTACAGCTGCAGATTTCCCATGTCCGTGTCTGTCTGGATGGTGAAGGGGCCTGCCTTAGGCTAAGTTATGCGCAACCTGGTGCAGCTGTAACATGAGTAGGTACTTCCTTAGCAGCTTTAAAATTGGCTAGCCTAGGTGACAGGCAGTGAAGGCTTGAAGATACAAATGTTAGCACTGTCTAGCAACACAGGTATGATCATTACAGAAGGCATTAGCATGTTTTTGTCACTCATGCTGAAGTCATGTCATTATGTCTACTCTGTTGTTAGGGGTTAAAGGTGCTGGTTCAAATTGTGCTGCTTTGTCTGTGCATGCCACAGTTGCCCCCTCTGCTGCTGCCTGACAAACTTCTCAAGTTTCAACTGCCCTCCCCCAGGAATGAGACAGGAGAATAAAGACTTCTAATACTGAAATTGTATAGGTGTTTAAATTCAAATTCTAGTGCCATACATAGCACTCCTTGTGCAACAGGCACACAGTCAATGTGGTCTGTACCCACTGAAGAGCAAAGCTTCCAGTATGCTGGAGCTTAGGTTGAAGAAATTCACCTTCTGATGGACTCCTATCTTGTGAATCTGGTATAATACTTCTTGACCATCAGATTACTTTCTCACTTTGAGGCTGTACCTCTGTTTAAAAAGTACTGTTGCTTGAAAGTGAAGATGGCTTGCTGGTCTAATTGGCCTTTTTTCTTGACCTCTACCTACTTTCCTTGTGGCAGATAGAGATCTAGTGATCCTTTAGCCACAAGGTAGATTAATTCAAGTTGCTGATATGACATAAAACTTTTAATTTGTAGGATTACTTTTGTCAGATCAGCCATCTTAACTGATGAGGTGTGAAATTACACATTACAGAGGCATGCAAAAATGAGGCAGCCTCTGCTCCAAACAAACTGTGATGATCACAGAAATCATTGCAGAGCTGATGTGAATCAGTACCCTGGAAAAGGGATAAGGTAATGTTGCTTTCTCTGCATTAGTAAATTGAGCTCAGTCAAAAGCATGACACATGTCAGAGCTGGCTGGAAGGACAGGAAATGTTAAGATGAACTCACTGCAATATGCATGTTTAGCCTAATCCTACAACTAAAACTAATGTGGAGGAATCACTTCATTATATAGGCTTAAGTACAGAATGAATATACACTTAAAATAGTTAAATTGAATACATGAATACATAAACTGAGACATACTCCTTTTTGTGACCAACTGGTTTTAAGGGGCAGCAATTGCTTAATTCCCTTCAAAGAAGGTCCTGTCTAGTTCAAAGATAGAGGATTGTAGCTGAAAGGCTGTTTTACTTTGTGATCTTGATCTACTGATGATTTGGACTCTACTCAAAATTTTTCTAGCAATGTCATCTTTTGGATTTTGATTGTTAATAATAAAATTGGTTTACCATGTGGTTAGACAGTACCTAGCAAAGAAGTGCAGTCTGTTCAGCTGTGAGCTGTAACATCACTCTCCATCTAGAAAGGGAAAATCTACCTCACTTCCCTCCCATCGCACTGCTCTAGCCTCTACCTAATGGCACAGTGCTAACTCTCCAACTCAGCACAAACTTCTTATTATTCTTGCATATTTAGAGAGGTTAAGCTATTTAATTTGTTTAGCTCAGCTTGTCCTGTAGCCTCGTGTGTACCTCCAAGAGATTAGTAAACCTTATATGGCTATGAATTAGTCCTCTTGGTGTGAAGTTTCATTTCATAGCTGAAGGTGAAAGCAAACTTAAGCTTATATATGTTATTCCTCACCAAAACTGGAAGGTTTTGCAATGATTGTTGCTGATAATCATAAAATAATGTGTAATGCCACTTTAAGACTGGAGGTATCTGCCATGTTTGGAACTTTAAATAGTAGTGCTGATCTGAGCAGTAGTTCTGAGCTAGCTGATTGCCTTAGTCTCCAAGGAGTCAGGCAATTAATCAGTCCATAAAATAATGCATTCTTTAGTATTAACACAAGTGGCATTAAGTATGAACTGGAGGTTCCATGTGCTAGTGAGATTTTTTTGCTTCTGTTACTGAATATCTGTCTGTCTGGAGTTTTTTCTGTTCTCTGCACTGTCTCACATCAATTTTGAAAGGGAAAATTGCACAAATACTGAGAGTTGTCTATTCTTGCCTTTCCTTGTGTGTGAAGATTTTTTTCATCACCATCCCTGAGGACCCCTTCCAACAATGTACTTCAACTTTGCAGAAAGAAGGGGTGTGATGAAGAAAAACGGGGCAAACACTGACAACATTTTGCTCTGCCAAAAACTCTGAGGAATAAGGGATTATCCAGAGTGAACCACTATTCTTCCAACTCCCAACTATGTAAATGTACTGAATAGGTGTACAAAATTACAAACTTTTTTTTGAGTTTGTTTTGTTTCTGTTGTG
The DNA here is from genome assembly GCF_000690775.1 of Eurypyga helias. Lineage (NCBI taxonomy): Eukaryota > Metazoa > Chordata > Aves > Eurypygiformes > Eurypygidae > Eurypyga > Eurypyga helias. The sequence goes on from NW_010268893.1 coordinate 20,764, forward strand.
GTGATGCTGAGTTAATTTTTTTTTGGTAATACTTTATTTTTATGTGTGTGTATATATATATATATTCTGTACCTTCCTTGCGTAAGCTTCCCTTCAATTCTTCCACAATAGTCATCCATTAAATTTTACCTTTGGTCAACTTCTTGGGGTAAAAGGGCAGTAGAAAAAGTTACTGATATTCTGGGTGTCATACCTTTTTTTTTTTCTCTCAACTTCTGTTTCAGGATTTAAAATTAAAACAGAATTATACTGCTTGTGTATTTGTTTATTGTAGGCCTAAGTAGCTTTCAGCTGTCTCTTCCTGACTACGAAAGGCTGTTAATTGCATTTCTGGGCCATTAGACAAAATGAACAAAAAAACCTACAAAAGATCAAAAAACTATTACCGGTAAATGTTGTCCCATTTTTGTGCAATAAATGTATCCTAGGTCAGATCCATAATAAGGCCTCACTCCCTTTCACTTGGCTTAGGGTTCAAGAGTAGGATTGCAATAATTCAAAGGCAAAACCTTGACATTGCCGATATTCAGTGTAAAGTTTGCCTTAGTGCTTTTTCTTGACTTTTGGTTCTAGAGACTGTGACTGACCTTTTATCTAGAAACCTGTATGTATAATGTGATGCACAGAATGGTTAAGTTAGCAAAAGTGAAGTTTGCTCCTAAAGGAATAGAAGAAAAATTTTCAAGTGATATGAAAGATACTGATCCTATCGCTCTTCTGCTCTTCTGTTTCTGCGCTGCTCATTGTGAAGGCAGAGCAACACAAAGTCACGGTTTGCATCACTGAATGGCTGTGTTGCCATGGCTATAGTAAATTGTGTAACAACTACTCTGTGCTTCTGTGGTACAAGCAGTAAAGTACGTATCTGCTCAGAGACAGCGGACTTAGCCCTTGGCTTACATATTCCTTATGTAACACGTCACAGAGTGTGTTCGGTTAGAGGTATCTTCTAAAGCGCTGAACGGCAGTTACATCATTTGAATGCAGACATCAGCATCTGAGCAACCTGCCTTGTGGGAGACAAGTGGCTACTTTACATCATCTTACTATTTTAAAATCCTGTGTGAAAAGTCTCTGCAGTGTGTGTGTGGGCGGGGATTCTTGTCTAGAAAGGGAGTCTGTGCAGCTATAGATGCCTGCATTAAGCAGGGTGAATCCCATTGCCAGTGGTTTTCCCCACTAAATGACAGCAGAAACACTGTGGTTTGTTCTCATGCTTGTTTAGGAGTAAAAATTCTCTTCAGCATTTTAGAGATGGAGGCCTGATTGAAGTGTGTGCTGTTTTTTTAACAAACATTTAAATTGTGGCATCACCTCTGAACTAAAGTGTGGACAAATTGTGTATATCTGCAATGTTCTTACATTCTGCTTTAAACTCTTTGCAGGGAACTGACACTTTTCTGGAGCAAGCTGCAGAGAAGAATAGATCCTTCTTTAGATTCCTTTTTGGAGAGATGTCGTCAATTTGGCATCATTGCCAAGACATTACAGCATTTGTTCTTCTTGATAAGAGTCATACAGTCTGAAGTAAGTATGCCGCAGTACAGAATCTCTGGACACAACCAGGACTATTTACATGATTTTATTGTTTTCTGTATAACTCTACTGAACTGATATGAAATACAGCTTATTTCATTTTTTGTACTTTCTGATTAAGTGCCCAGTAACATACTAATAAAAAAATCTCTGAGAAAGGCCTACCACTGTAAGTTTTGTGCCAGCCAGACACATAGAAGTGACCTTCAGTCAGTGTGGAATGGTTTGTGTGTTACTCTGAAAATACAGTACCACAGTATTTTGCAAACAAAGCATAGATGTGTTGTGATCTGATGCCTGTTTAGAAGTGAGGCACAGCAGAAATTTTCTGCAGCATCTCTAAGAGATTGAGATGGCTGAAATGTCTCATATTTTTGTATTCTGCGAAAATACCTTTTCCTCAAAACATGGGATATGATCACAGCTGGACTTCCACCTTCTGTTCTGATGCCTATCTTTAGAAAAGTTGCAGAAAGTTTCAAGAGATCCTTAACACCAATTTTTTAAACTCATACTTTCTGTTTGAGGAGCGATGGAAAGATTTTAATTGATATAGCTACCCAGGAAGCAAATATAGCATGCTCTTCATAAGAAGAGTTTATAGTTAATCTGGGTAGTTGCTCAGTAGGACATTTCTGTCTTCCTTTGATAGCTACTCTGACTCTTAGAATTGTTCAGACTGAAATTTCTTGTGTCTGGTCATTATATGAGTAGATTTGTGGAGGGCAATTATGAATGAAAATGAATGGAGGGAAATGGAGGGAAAAAAAAGCTAGCTGATAATAATGATTTTAACTGTTTTAGTAACAGTATTATATGGAACATTTACCTTAAATATTAGATATGGGATGTCATCCCTTTGGAATGTCATAATTTCCATAATATTTCAGATATTTCTTCTGGAAAACATCATCGTTTTGCACATGTAGACTAGAATTTGCCATGTGAACTTCAGTTTTGTGAATATTAACGAATTCGTTCATCTTTTTGCATTCTTATATGGACATGAGTTAAATTGGAGTTAAGGCATCAAATGGATTATGGATAAAACAGACAAGGTTCCTTTTTTCAATTAAATTTCTCTCTCGCTTGAGATTTGTTTGCCTGGGAGTTTCTTTCACTGGCTAGTTAATCCTGTGAACCAAATGAGTCATCAAGTATAATTTGGTAAGATAAGAGCAGTTTTCAGTCCTAGTTGAGAGTCAGAGTAGAGATCAGAAAGGTTATGACAGATCATTTTGACAGATCATAGAGGAGAGTCCAGAACTCTGATTTGGCAAAGATGAATTCCAGTAGTGATTGCAGAGAGAAATGTTTGCTCCTAGTTTCTCTAAAGCTGGCCAATTTCTACTTTTAAAATTTGCATCATTGTGCACTTTATATATAAGCATAATACATTATTAACTGTATACCCTGTATACCAGTTCTTTCTGTGTTTTCCTGCTAAACCATTTGATGTTTAGCAGATCAACACTGTTATTGAATTAAAGAAGCATTGCATAACTTCCAGTAAGCAGTGCACAGTGAGTATAAGAGCTTGCTAATTCTTTTAACTTGTTGTTACTTATTTTGGATCTTTACCCTCTGAGCTGGTGTGGATGTGGCTGTTAGCCACACGTCACCTCTCTACACCATTCATAAATACCTTAACTGTTACTTATATTTAGTAATAATGACTTAAATCAGATTCTTTATGCTGAAAAGCATGTTTTTGGAACAAGGTAACTTTCAGTTTTGTCCATCTAAAATTTGAAATGTTGTGGGTTGGTTGTTTTGTGTTTTTTGTTTTTTTTTTTTAAATCAATGTGTGCATAATATTTGTAGGTTTCTTTTTGATGCTGTTGGGCAGCACCTCGAAGTTGCATAAACTCCAAGAAAATGTTTGCAAGTGAAATGCCAGTTATTTTCATTGGGAATCATTTCTGCTACTGTACTACTTAGGCTGTTGAAGGTTGTTTTGTTTCAGGGTATGATTTACGTTGATTTTCTTATTACACAGTATTGCATATCCTGAATTAATATCTTGTGTGGATACTGTAGGAAAAATATATATGGAAGATTTACACCATTCTCTTTTAGATATCTGACTTAGTTATGATTAAGGGTTACTCAGTGAAGTGGGAGAGGAGTTAGATGTTTTGCAACACACAATGCCTCAATTAGTTTGTGCGACTCTTCCATAGAGCGCATTAAATTTGAAGTGGATCCCCTCACTTGAAAAGTAGAAGTGGTTCCTCACATAAAATAAACTACAGCTTTTCAGAGTGTGTTCAGTGACTCAGATACTTAACACTCAGAAGCCTGAATGCATTCTGAATGGCCTGTAGTCTGTCAGATGCTCGCATGGTTTGTTTCTTCATTGTGCAGTTCTACAGAGGACGTACTTATCGAAGAGAAGTAACGTTTGTTTTGTGGCTGGCTCTTTTTTTTTTTTTTAATACAGGCAGAAGAAGCAGGACTTGCTGTGTCTGTTTTGTTGTGTGTGAGAGCCCTTCAGATCAGATCAAACGGAAGTGATGAAATGAAGACCTCAGTATGTAAAACAATTGCATGCCTTTTACCAGAAGACCTTGAAGTTCGAAGAGCTTGTCAGCTCACAGAATTTTTACTTGAGCCAACTTTGAGTGGATTTAATGTGCTGGAAGAGCTCTATATGCAACCAGATCAAAAATTTGATGAAGAGAACGCGCTGGTTCCAAATTCGCTCCGTTGTGAGCTGCTGTTAGCTTTAAAAGCATATTGGCCATTTGATCCTGAATTTTGGGACTGGAAAACTTTAAAGCGACATTGCCATAAACTGTTAGGGAAAGTAGCTTCTGATTCTGAGGATGATGCAAGTTGTAATATGTCAATTAATGAAACCGACATGTTGGAAACTTTCTTTAGTGACTATGATGAGACAAAAGAACATAAATATTATGAAGGAAAAGACACAATGAACCACTCTAAAGAAAAAGCAAGAGTAAAAAAACCAATTGGTTCTTCAGAAAGATACCAGAGATGGCTTCAATACAAATTTTTTTGTGTGCTCTGCAAAAGGGAGTGTATAGAGGCTAGAATACTGCATCATTCTAAGATGCATATGGAAGATGGTGTTTATACGTGTCCAGTGTGTACAAAAAAGTTCAAGAGAAAGGAATTTTTTGTACCACATGTAATGGAACATGTTAAAATGCCACCTAGTAGAACACACAGACCTAAAAAGAAAATAATACTGAAAAAAGAGAGATCACCACAAAAGACTGCAGCTTCCAGCAGCCCACCCCCAGCGTTTCAGGAGAGGTCACATCAGCCACAGCTGCCAGAAAACTTTGAAAATGACACACATGAATATGTCACATTTAGCCAACTGGAAAATTGCCAGTTACAAGACAGAGACATCTATCCATGTCCTGGAACGGATTGTTCTAGAGTATTTAAACAGTTTAAATACTTAAGTGTACATCTGAAAGCTGAACATCAAAACAACGATGAGAATGCAAAACACTACTTGGATATGAAAAACAGGAGAGAGAAGTGTGCTTTCTGTCGCAGACATTTCATGACGTCCTTTCATTTGCGGGAGCATGAACGCGTGCACTGTGGACCCCAACCATATATGTGTGTGTCAATGGATTGTTATGCTAGATTTGGGTCAGTTAATGAGCTGCTCAATCACAAACAAACACATGATGATCTTCGTTATAAATGTGAGCTAAATGGCTGTAATATTGTTTTTAGTGACTTAGGGCAGCTCTACCATCATGAAGCACAGCACTTCAGAGATGCATCATACACCTGCAACTTTTTTGGTTGCAAAAAGTTTTATTATTCAAAAACTGAATTTCAGAACCATCTTGCAGTGCATAATATTGAAGTGTCAAATGGAGAAGTGAAGCAAACACTAAAACTTGAAGAGGCAGTTTCAAAAGACAAATGCAATTATCTTCCTGAGTCTCAGCTGCTTGAACAATCTGAAAATTCCAGTCTAAACAATAACTTGGATCCATCAGGCTCTCAGGAAATTCCACAGGCTCAGGAAGAAGCTCTCTCTGATAGTGAAGACCTGGACAGTGAAAGTAATTGCAGTCTTCATTGTGGGGACCACAGCACAGGTGCTGCAGTAAACCAGGGCCAAGTGTCTCCTCTGCTGATTGAAACAATGGCTCACAATCAATCAGTTACAGGTTTTCTCATGTCCCAGGAAGGAGTCTTCCATCCAGCAGATGTGAAACAAGAGTGTTCTGATGTGGCAGTTTGCTTTGATGAACAAAAACTTTCCTGTGGTTTTGAAGGCTGCTGTTCCACACACAAAAATTCCAGAAGTATACAGAAACACCTTCGCAGGGCCCATCCATATAACTTTAAAGGCAAAAAAAATACAGAGATGAAAACTAAAGACTTACTTGATCTGTTGAGTGACACTCAGGACAGTAAATCCCCCCCAGACATTAGTACAGAGTTAGGTCATAATTCAGATACAAATGCTGACTCTTCAGAAAGCTTGTATTGTACTACAGATGCTAAAGGAAGCAATGGCCTGAAGGAAGAAACTTGTCCTACTTCCCCAGAAACATCTTTTTATTACAGTTCTAAAGAATCAAATATTGAAGATAATATGTTGGAACTGATGTTAGGCTTGAAACATCTAAGCTTAAAAAATTCCAACATTCAGAATTCTTCAAGACACAAGCCTTTTTTGGGCTCTTTACAGTCCTGTTCATCTAGGGATGCTAAGTGCCATGAGTCAGTAGATGAAACTACCTCAAAATTTCAGCTTCAAGAACAAGATAACTTACCCAGCCAGTACCTTACTCAGCTGGCAGCTAAGCCATTTTTCTGTGAATGTCAAGGATGTACATGTGAGTTCGTGACCAGAGAAGCTCTCTTAATGCATTATGTTAGAAAGCATAACTATTCAAAGGAAATGGTTCTTCAGTTAAATATGTTCCAGCATCGGTACTCCCCATTTAAGTGTCATATTTGCCAAAGATCATTTACAAGAAAAACACACCTCAGAATTCACTATAGAAACAAGCATCAGATTGGCTGTGAGAGGGTAGGTCATAAGGTATGTTCTAATGAAAAATTTGATCATGTAGGTTTATGTGCAGATGACGTGCATAAAAAAAGCGCTGCATCAACACCTGTCTGTGCAACCAGCATTAAATTCATGGAACATTCAGAGCACTCTGGGCAGCTGTGTCAATCTAAAAAGGAAGACTGTAGTTCTGAGACAGATTTGGAGTCCAGTGAAGAGACAGACAATGTAACAAGAAAAACTTCTAACATAGCTTCTCTGGACAGTCATAGGGAAGAACTAGAAGCAAAACAGGGAAGAGGAAGCAGAAGAACAGTTGCTAAAGGAAACTTATGTTACATATTGCATAAGTACCACAAACCATTTCATTGTATACATAAAAGTTGCAACTCTGCATTTACCAACCAGAAGGGTTTGATCCGCCATTATAGAACTGTTCACCAGTATAATAAGGAACAGCTCTGCTTAGAAAAAGACAAAGCAAGAACAAAAAGGGAACTTGTCAAATGTAAAAAAATATTTGCATGCAAATACAAAGAGTGTGGTAAGCGTTTTCTATGTTCTAAAGCTCTTGCTAAGCATTGTAATGACTTTCACAATGAACACTTAGAGGATCAAAAACTGCTTTCTGAAGCTGAATCTGCAAGATTTGCTTGTAACCAAGCCCATTGCCCTGCTGTATTTTATACCTTTAATAAACTTAAACAACACCTAATAGAAGAACATGCCAGTGAAGAAAAATTAAGCAAAGATTTTGAAATCCATTGTGACCTTAATGGCTGTGATCGCATTTTCACAAATTACAGTCACTACTCTCAACATGTATATTTCCGACATAGTGAATATTATGATAGTCTCTTTGGAAATCAGAAAGAGGAGGAAGATAATCAAGATAAAGATAAAAATGAACAAACTTATTTGAAAGACAGTTTTGACATAAGCAAGCAGAAGGAGAAGCAGATAAAAGAAAAAGCTAAAAGAATTAGCAGAAGTAGAAAAAAGCATATGATGAGTTTCAAAACAAAAGAAGAAGCCCTACAAATGTGCAAAGAGAAGTCTAACCAGACCCAATATCCTTGCATGGTTCAGGGGTGTTTGTCTGTTGTCAAATTGGAAAGCAGTATAGTGAGGCACTATAAGCGCACACATCAGATGACTAATATGTATATAGAGCAACGGATTCAGAAACTTGTTGTTTGTGTTAAATGTGGCATAATGATTGAAAAACAGTCCTGCCCCGAAACAGCTTTAGACTTGGATAAAAAAGGTGTAGAAGTTAAAGAGGATAAATCACCTAAACCTGAGTATGTGCAGGAAAGTGAAAAACCTCTTGTTCCAAATACTGACTGTGATCCTCAAGATGTAAGCAATGAAAACCAAAAAATATGTCCATCAAGCAGTGTGAGTTTTGATGCAAGTGCCTTTACGTGTTCAGGCACTTTAAAATACAACCACAGTTCAAAGAACACCTGTTTTGAGGAGCATAACGTCAGGGAGACAGTTATGTGTAAAACTGAACATCTTTCTGAAAACAGTGAAAGAGAGGATAGCTCTTATTTCTCCAGTTTACAATTAGAGTTGCCAAGAGAGAGAGACCCAGAAGGATGTAAGCATAGTGCAAGTAATCAAAATGCAAAAAGAAAGGTACTTTGTAGTACAAAAGACAAATTTCACAAGCCTCCAGCTCCCAAACCATTTGATTTAAAGACATATAAACCAATGGGATTTGAGTCTTCATTTTTAAAATTTATTCAGGAAAGTGAGAGAAAAGATGATGATGATGATGATGATTTTGATGAAATAGTAGAATGGGAGTCTCCTGAACAGTTGCCAGTAGATAAAACCTTGCAAAAAGAGGGAGACAGTCAAGGGGATACACCAGTAAGCAGCTTTGTAAATGACAAAGATATAACCCAAAATAGTCATGGACAGCTAACAGAAATCCAGCCCTTGTTGTCAGAATCATCATCTGCCCCTTCTTTAGAAAATTTGAGAGCGATTTTGGACAAGGCACTAACGGACTGTGGAGACCTTGCCTTAAAACAGCTTCATTACTTAAGACCAGTAGTTGTTCTTGAAAGATCCAAGTTTTCCACACCCCTCATAGACTTATTTCCATCAAAAAAGGCAGACGAGCTTTGTGTAGGAAGTACGTAAGTAGTTTTGCTTAGCGCGGACTGCCTCCACTACTGCTGTATGGGGAGAACTTCAGTTTAGAACAGTAATTGTTACAGGACACACTGTTTAGGTTAGTTTAGACTGTTTAATTCCATGAATGTATAATATCTGTCAAAAGTATTGGCCAAGTTAACTTAGCTCCCCATTTTTTCAGTGGACTATGCTGATTTTGGTGCTATTTAACACATCAGAATACTGGGGGCTTCCTCTTGAAGAATAAATGTGCATGATTGTGTATGGAACAAGTACTAGGGTACCAGGGTTTGGGGCGCAATGGAGTTGTTACTTGACTTGAATGTGCACCCTAGGGTGCTTTGTGTAACATATTGTACACTACAGCATCTTATATTTTTTGAGTTATGAGTTTCAATAAATTACAGTTTTTTTCACCCATTTGTTTACTGTACAGTAAATCTTTAATGTGGTTTACTTGTAATTGAATTTGGGACCATTCTGAGTACATTGATTAATGTGGCTTCAGTTTTATGCGTTTGTAGATAATTCATCAGACTGATGAAGCAGTATAGATACAAAACAGTAAAGTATTACATTTTATTTTACAATATTCTGTGTGCTTTTTTCAGACTTGAAAGAATTATAATTAGTACAGACAGAAAGCACTTGCCACTTAAAGATGGAAAGGCCTAGTTACGTTGTCTTTTAAAGAAAGAAGATGCTTTTGAGAGTGTATGGTACAACATAAGTGTTTGCAGAGCATTGCCAGACTTCCAAGAGAGTTGTATCACATGAAAGTATCTGCACATTTTGGGTCCCCTGGTTAGCTTTTTCAATAATGAATAAAACCTATCTGGAAGATTCACCAGAAGTGTAATCTAATATTTTAAGATCTGTTTCTTCTTCTGTGTCTTGTTTCTTGCTGTACTTCTGGATACATCATGAGGCTCAGAATCTCCTTCCCCTGTGAGTGATGTTTACCAATTTCTGTGAGGATGCTAATGATCAAGCAGCTATCACAGCTTCTTGTTGATTGAGGGCTTGGGTTTTCTTGGGGTGTTTTGGGTTTTGTACTGTGATCTGGAAAGTAGCAGTGAAATGTAAATGGAGAAAACTTTGGGAAATGTTTAGCCATGAATATTAGTTGGGTGCAGGAATGAAGAAGGCTATCGAAAAAACTAGCTCTAGAGGTGTGTGGTGACCAAAATTGGGCAGAAAAGGTATCTTCATACTACCCTTAAAGTTACTTGTGTATCCTTAAAATAAAAGCTAGATTAAAAGTCATACACCAAGCAGAAGTGCAGTTTATTGCATCACTTTTCCTGTAATTTCCTTTCTCTAAACTATAAGCTTCTTGTAAAGAAAGGAGTGATTCTTCTCACTAACTTTTAAAAATGGAAGTAAGTTAGGGTCACAAGATTAAATACTGCAACAGGGTCAAGTACCTAAAGTGGCTACACTGTGTTTCACAGTGGGTTTTTTCCCTCTAAAAAAGTCTATGTTTTAATATGAAGTTTGCATCATGTTCAAGCATAATTGAATCTTCAGGATCTCAAAACAGGAAGAGAGATTAGCTGCAGAGTTAATAAACATGGGATGACTGCTTCAGGTAATGTGCCTAAGGAGATCCCAGTACACTACTGGTTTTTTGAGTATACCACAAAGCAATTTGTCCCCTTAAGTGCCTTGAGAAAGAAAACTGGTCAGCATAAATAGTAAATTCACTGAAGTTTTGGGTCAAGCAGCTGCATTTCAGGTAGATAAATAAAGCTTCAAATTTGACAGTATTAAAGAATTCGAGTATTCAAAATACACTTTGAATGAGAGAAATTAGATGAGAATGCAAGAATTAAATGAGATGGAAAATATGTAGATATACTACAGCTGGGAGAAGGGGTGAGACAAAGTGTTCAAGCTTTTGTTTTGGATAGTCCTAAAAATGTACCAGATATTTTAAAAAGTATTTTTGCTGTCATTGATTGTTTCCTACAACTTAAAATGCTTAAATTGTCAGGATAAGGAAGATAGTGTGGTGATGAATTAACTGAGTCATAAGAGACCCGTAAAGATCTTTCTGCATGGGGAATAGCAAAGAGAAATTGATTGCACCAAAGCAATTATCTCCAGACTTAAAAGGTAGGAGACAATTTTGTGATGACTCCTCAGGCTAGCTGAGTCCTCTTTGAAGGTAACAGAATTGTATGTTGTTGAGACAATTGTGTCATGTCTGATGCTGACTACCACTTCGTCCATGAGCACTCACTGATGGAAATCTACTTTGTGTAAGGACCTGAAGTTGTCTTGAGTGACCCGGGGACAACTGGGTATTCATAAGAAACGTTAAAGGTAACACTGCCGTGGTTTAACTCTGGCTAG
>NW_010268894.1:0-7268 GCF_000690775.1 Eurypyga helias
AAGTATATATTATATATATAGAAACCTTGAGCTGACATAAGAAACTTTTTCTGGGTATATCGGATATGCAAGTACCATAAATATAATGAGAAAACAATACTTTTTTTTTTTAAAAAAAAATGTTGTGGAAGCTGCCTGAATCACAGGCAAACGCAAGATGGAGCATCCCCCGGTGTTTTAGGGGTCTGGGGGACGCACTGCACCCAGGTTTGGTCTCCGAGACGTGCTGCAGCGTTTGGCTGGAGCCTGCAGAGCGGTTTTGTGCCCTGTCAACGCAGTGGAAAAGCAGCATAACTGTCTGAAATGTGGATGTGCACGAAGAATACAGAGAATGTGCCTGACTTGAAACGTTGAGCTTTTTGGTGGAGTTTTGAAGTCTCTTTTCTGAGGGATTTAAAGCGGACGCTCTGCGTCCCATGGGAAGACAATCCTGCTGGATGCCTGGAGAGGACAGCTCACAGGCTTTAGGAACGCGGTGTAAAGGCAGCTACCAAACATCTCCCTGCATAAAAGGCCTTCCCTCGGAACTGCATCTCACCATCCCTGTGTAGGTTTCACCTGATTAGAACTCCTGGGAGAACAAAGCATTTTTAGTGTTGGGATCTGCGAAAGTCTCTGGCTCAGTACCTGCACTGAAAAGGCTCTTTCTAAAACAAACTTAAAATGAAAACATATCTTAATTCAAACTATTTCTTTTCCTTTTCATTAAAAACAGTAACGGAAACGTATTTTCAGGAAAGCAATGTCTAGTGGCTGAACTGACTTTCCTTGCACGTACAGAATTCCCACTGCCACAGGCAAAGGAGGACCAAGCCGCGTCTCTGTGATACAGAGATGGTGTGCAAGAGGGGCCTTTGCGAACCACGACAGAAGAGCTCTATGTTTTCCAATTTAGAGACACCTTGCAGCATTCCTTATTTCTTAAGTATGACGCTGAGTATGGCTCGAGTTGAGGCTGTGTAGGGTGGTCTGAGAACACACAGAGACACTGAGCAGAACACGTGCGTGCAGACACGCGTGTGCACACATGTGCAGGCACCAGTAACCCTTCACCCCAATACGTGATGCTGCACGAGGGCACTGGGAGCACCCCAGGGTAACCCGAGGGCACTGGTGGGAAATAGGGGGTTGGCTGGGAGGGACACAATGCGCTCTGCAGCCCCTGGCGCGTTTTTAAACTCATTTCCTCAGGTTTGCCTGCTTTTCCCGTCAGGTGAGACGGGAACATACGCCTAGAGAAATAAAATGGACTTTTCCTGGTTGCTGCTGGAACATGCCAGCGTGGGACACACAGCAAGGGCATTACAAGTCCTGCAAGGCTGATTTCTTACTCCTCACCTGAAAGGTGCATTTTAGCTCTTACTGCACAACAGAACAGGAAAATATGTCAGCCAATAGTAATTTTTTTTCCAAATACACAGTAATTCCAGAGCAGAACCTGATTAAAAACTAAGTGTTTCAGGAAAATGGCAGGAGCATCACAACCCCATCACAATTCCTGCAGTCCTTTGCTATCACTGTAGGTGAACAATTTTATTCCCATCAGACAAAGCCGTTAATTCACTGAGGGACATTAGGCAGCTGCTGACGGTATTATCTCCAAAAAGCACAGGGCTAGCATGTATTCCCCGTGCCTTTTGTTAGCAGGAAAGTGACTCAACAAGAAAATGCTTGGCACAAGTGCAGATATTGAACCAGCTGGTAAACAGCGTGTTAGATTTGGTACCCAAGTTTTATTCCCATCAGACAAAGCCGTTAATTCACTGAGGGACATTAGGCAGCTGCTGACGGTATTATCTCCAAAAAGCACAGGGCTAGCATGTATTCCCCGTGCCTTTTGTTAGCAGGAAAGTGACTCAACAAGAAAATGCTTGGCACAAGTGCAGATATTGAACCAGCTGGTAAACAGCGTGTTAGATTTGGTACCCAAGCCCAGCCCGCGGGGCTAGCACGTATTCCCTGTGCCTTTTGTTAGCAGGAAAGTAACTCAACGAGAAAATGCTTGGCACAAGTGCAGACATTAAACCAGCTGGTAAGCAGCGTGTTAGATTTGGTACCCAAGCCCGACTACGGACGGTCCGTGACGTGATGCTGAAGGAGGAGTGGTACGTGAGTTACACCGAGACAGAGCACAGCAGACATATATATATTAATTTGTCAGGACTCCAAAGGCAATGCCAGGCTAGAAACCAGCCTGTGGCCAGTGGGACCAACCTGTGCTCATTGTCTGTCCTAGCAGGATCATCACACCAGCCATCACCTCCACAACTTGCCACATTACTCCCACTGACCCATTGGGTTTGCAAGAAAACATAAGGGCAACTCATTATAAAACTCAGCTCCAAGGTTTAATTGCCAGAAAGCTGCAGCCACCTGTCCCCATGTACAATCACACCGTGAAGGGCTGCAAGACACAAACCAAAAGGAGGTATTTTTGATCTCCTAACAGCATTTACACCCATGGGTGCCACTGCAGCCATGCAGGATGGTCACCGACAGGAGTGACCTCTGCAGCACAGAGCTAAAGGAAGCTGCATAACATAGAATCACAGGATGGTTTGGGTTGAAAGGACCTTAAAGCCCTCTCAGTCCCACCCCGTCATGGGCAGGGACACCCAGGTTGCTCCAAGCCTCATCCAGCCTGGCCTTGGACACTCCCAGGGATGGGGCATGCCCCATGCCCATAACGGCATTTTTGAAGGAAAGTAAAAACATTCAAACTTGTGAAATCCCTATTTTACAGCAGCTGTGGGGCAGGCTGGCTGGGACTGGGCACTTGCACTGCTTCCCAGACTCTGCCAGCATTGCTCCTCCCAAAAAGCATGTTCCTCCTCACTTGAATGCGAAGTAGTTTGTTCCTCACAGAGCAATAGATCACCCAATATATTTTTAGTATCTAAAGTATGTAAAATCTCCTAAGTATGTAAAGTATATAAAAATCTCATACTTTCTCTGATTTTTTCTCTGATTTCTCTATAATTCATGAAGATCAATGTAAACACTAAAAGACAACATATGGCTTTTTGTATTTCTTTTTCCAACACAGATTCTCCCACTCTTTCAACCATACTGCTGGTTGTGTAACCCCAGGTACAAACAGCCAGTGAATTACCCTGCTTCCTCAAAACACCCCGGGGTTTTGGTGGTACAGCACAGCCCACCTCACACCCGGACTAATAAGAATTTGAGACCCTCACAGTCAATATATGGAGCAGATATCCACAATATCTAGAGCTGAACTATGCGAGATGCTTGGTAAGAGGTCAATAAGAGTGGTCTAACAATGATACTTCAAGCATCCAGGCTGATGTTCTGGATTTAAAGAGACCGAAGGCATTCAAATATGAAAAGTAATTTTTAAATGTAATTGTAAGTTTTCACTATGATTAGATATGTTCACATGTTCCCATCATCTTTGGTTTTCCCCAGCACCCTAGTAGCTTTGTTTTTATTTATTGTCTGCAGATACGAGTTTCAATTTCCCATATGAATTCCTAAAAATGTTTAATTACATGCATTTTCCACGATTGTTTCACAGCTATGACCCAAATTCTTTTAAGACTCCTTTTTGGCATTTAAATGAGGATTTTACGCATGACAAAAGCAGCTTTTTGTTACTCATTCACCTTTTTTCCAAGGGATACGACCTGCATGAGAAGAGGAACAATCCAGAACAAGATGTTCGCTAACAATTTACTCAGCAAGACCCCGGGTGGGGAAGTGCAGGAGGGAGAGCAGATCTGCAGAGCTGGAGACCCCAGCCCTCCCTACTCTGTGACTCCACGTAGGCTCCTGAGACCCATAAATCATGGCCACAGCTAAGATAACAGTGTTCAGTCTACGCTCCAGAGAGGTTGGTTTGAGAAACGACTCTGAATGAATATATTGGCAGAATAAGGTTTTAAACTACGTAAAGGAATATAAAATCATCCTTTACAATGTGAAAGCCAGAACGTGGGCTCCTGGGCTGGCATGGGAGCTGTGGGTCATGGCACCTTCTCGGGTACCACAGGTGGGACCAGATGCTGAGCGCTGCCGTGGCAACAGGCACCGAATCCATCCAGGAGAGATGCAATGGACAGCATCGCTTTTAAAATTATTCATTGGTTGAAAATTACTTTTAAAAAAGGTCCAATAGTTTTTCCACTCTTCTTGGAAAGGGTTCCTTTCCCTTAGCATAGGGCCATCACATCCCTCCCAGCACTGAGCACTCCTTCCCGCACCAGAGCCCACACAGGCCATGCTTGCACTCAAGAAAGCGGCAGCAGAGCCCCAGCACAGTCCCAAATACCTCACCTCAAAGCAACTCATCAGATGTCTAGGGGGAAAAAAAAAAACAACCCCACAACTGAGAAAAAAAGTATTTAAAATATCTGACTCTGCGTCATTAATTTCAGCTCTGACTGTGAAACTAATTAGCAAGGTCCTGAATATCAACAGCTACTGAGGAAAGGAGCAGTGCTAGGAAACAGCATCAGCATTTATATATATATTTCATTATTATTAACATTACATCTATATATAATACATACTTTGTTTACTAGCGTAATGATGTCAAGCATCCTTTTTGATATATATAAACACAAATATATATGTGTGTTTGTATATGCAGATGGTAGGAAGAGGGAAGGGGTCATACTGAGCTGACTCCAGTAATTCAGTATCCAGCCGTTACAGAGGGGAAGCCATCCCAGCCGTGCAGGGATTACCCCTCATCCCGGGGTGGCAGACCCTCCCCCTCGATAGCACGCTCAGCCCTTGCACTCCTGCAGTATCATTTCCTGTGTTTATTAGAGCAGAAATAATGAAAACCTAAAACCTGATTAAGTTTAATAAGTTTTTTTGCGTTCACGAGGGCTTGCGGACACATTAACTGCCGAATTATAGATTCATTCTGTTCACTGAGCTGCAAATGTTTTGGCAGGAAAAAAAAATAAAAATCCATCCTTCACAGAGAAAGGAGAATTCTCCTTCCAACAGGTAACTTATTAATGGTAATACAAAATTAATTTAGCTTAATGGTCTGGAACTTCCACCTCTCAGGGGCTCTGAGGGACCTGCAGACTGAGTCTGGTGCAGGCTGGGTCCATCCACGTGCAGACTGGGGCGCACAGAAGGAGAGAAACTGTGGGGTTTATTCTCACAGCTGCCTTTCCCATAGTGGCCTGGATCCCAGAGGTCTGGGGCAGAGGCAGGAGCAAGGAGGCGATTGCGCTCTCGGACAGGAACAAATCCGATCAACCCGAACTGCGGAGGAAAGCGCTGGGGTTTGGGATCCCTTGGCAGCATCTCACCAGAGAGCCCAGGGGGGAGGCAGCAGGTGGTTGGCTCCTGGCTGCACGCTGCCGCACTTCGGAGCATTAGGGGTGGTTTCAGAAAACACCACAGAAATTCAGAAAATTCAGAAAATTTCACAAAAACACCTTCGAGTGCAGACACCACGGACAAATGCAAGAGACTGCACAGTCCCCCCCCAGCACCATCCTGCTGCTCTGACCTCACAGAACATCCCTTGCAGAGGAGAAAAGCAGGAAACCATCCATCCCGTGGCTGCAGAAGTGACCTACGTCACAAGCCAAGGCAGCAGGAGCAGAGCCGGGGTGGCTGCCACGTGCCCGACAGCAGGCCGAGGAGCCGGGAAAGCTCAGGGATGAGCAGCTCCGCCACCACCATCCATGAGCACGGGCTCCGCACATCGCTCTTGCTTGGTTAATTCGGTAATTGGCTTACCTAGAGTATCCCTAAGTTCCTAATGTATTCATGCCAAGTAAATGATAAATACTAACAAAGAAAAATAATAAAACTACCATTTAAGAAAGTCTTTCCAGCTTCTATTAAACAATTTGATCATGCCATTCTATACAGGTTTCCCTTATTCCCTATATATATATATACACACACATATGGAATAAGGAGATATATATATATCTCCAGGCTGCTTCCTACATCCCCCATATATATTTCTGTGGATGGATCTCTCCAGGATACGTCATCTCTATAATGCAGCTGTTATTCCCCATTTTCTTACCAGGCCTGTTCACCTTCCATGCTGGGAACAGTGGGGAGGCCGTGAGAGCCACCCAGCTTCCTCCCGCACTGACAGCATCTCTTGCCCTCTTTAAAACCAGTGTGGCACTTGCAAAGAACATGATACACCAGGGCCTGCTGCTGCTATATTTAGATTCTCCTGCTGCTGTTTCCGTTGCGGCAGATTGAATTAATTTCTATTAAACAACCATTAAATTGATCTGTTTGGACAGAAGCGGCATTACGGTATCTTAAATAAGCCTTTATTGCATTTGTTCAACATGTAAACGTTAGGTTGAAGGCAGCTGTAGCATCCAGCATCTCCAAGCACCCACCTGGTCATGTAAAGACACAGGAACACAGACGATGCTTTAAAAATGATGTTCCCACTTCATCACGGGAGCCCTCCCCCGTGCTTCTGGAGTGGATCAGCTCCCGGAGCAGGTTTTCTTTCTTTTTTTTTCCCTTTTCCTCCCTAGCAGTGTTGTTGCTGGACCCTCAGCATCCTAAACTGCACGTACAGATTAAAAAAGTGTCTTCCACTTCCTGGGAGTGTCACGAGCAAGGCAGGCTTATCTGGCACCCGGAGCAAGCAGGACTGAAAGGGATTTAGAGACAGTTTCCTCACCCGCCCAGAGCCCAAAACCAAGTTAATAACATTTTTAAAGCCACACGTCCCTTTGTTGGCTTTTCACGCTGCAGTCCTCACCCTATGCAGATGGCTCCTGCTCTGGCTGAGGGATTACATTGGGTTGGGTGTTTTGTGGATGAAATCTGAAGTCCTCACTTGGACAAAAATTCACATTGGCTTAGACAGACTTGTGTGAGCGAAGGCCACAGGCCGGGTCTCACATCTGCTGGCAGCAATTCTGGCTACATACACCCTGAAATACATTATTTACTGAAACAAAGGGACATGGCATATACCTAAACCCATTAAATCATAGCACGGTCTCTAACCCAGATGAAAGAATTTAAGATTAAAGCAAGTAACTGACCCCTGTGTTATTTCACATTAAATCCCAGGAAAGCAGACTACTGCTATAGCAGTGCCGTGCTCAGGATAATGGGCTGCGTGAGCAAGAGGGAGGCAAAATAAACAGGTAAAGGATTCTCATAACCAACAGAAAGAGTACGCTCCGAGGAGACCCAGAGAAGAGAATGCTCTGGGGACACCTTATAGGACCTTCCAGTGCCCGGGGGGACTTTTGCCAAGGGCAGGGAGTGACCGGACAAGGGGG
>NW_010268894.1:7427-10433 GCF_000690775.1 Eurypyga helias
GAAGGGTCCCCATCCCACCCAGTCCCACCCCCTGCCATGGCCATCAAGGTCCCTTCCCACCCAAACCATTCCATGATTATATGAAAAATGGACAGTTGTGGGATCGCATCAGGATGGATTGTGCCAAACACCTCCTGCAATCTGAGACTACAGTCAGCACAATGAATGAACAGGGTACTGGCTGCAGCCCAAATGCACCTTGGGACCCAGCAATGTCCCAGGCCTGCTTACTCCAAACCCAAAAAACCAACTGAAAAAACACCTTTGGGTCTTACAAGAGATAAGGAAACCCCAGGACCCAGAGCTGCAGCGTGGAGCAGCTACCATGAGCCACTGCCTGGGAAAAGGAACAGCAAGCAAAGGAAGGTTATCAGCCCACGGGGACCTGCGAGGGGCAGGAGTGAGAATGTATTTGCAATTTAAGTAGTTGCATACATACACAAAATGCCTTTAATATATATATTTCCCTATATTACCCTATATATATATATTTCCCCCTAAGCAAGCCATAAAACACCCCATGCTGCCGATCCACAGCACCAGCAGGCTGAGCCATGCAGGCAGGCTGCTCCACACCAGGAGGGACCTCGGGCCATCTCTCACATTTAAGTGTTGGGTTGTACGTGCCTGTTTGCTGGTGTCTGTGCATGGCTGTACACATAGCCTCTCCCTTTCCTTCACCCAAGAATATGTTTTGTCATTTACAAAAAGGGCTCTGAAGATTGCACTATTCATCTTCTCCAAACAAGCAACAGGAAAGGACTATCATTTTCAATGAATTCTCCGATTTCCACTCAACACGCGCCCTCGGATTTCCCTAGGGCACACCGCAGCCCGTGTATCCTGCCACCTCTTACGGTAAGCTGCAGTGATGATGGCCCTCTCTCAGGTTTTGTTTTCCTTTATGAATTGTGCCATTTCCAGCAGTCTGTTCCAGCAAAGACCCCTTCCTCCAGAAAGAGCATAATCAAGAACTCAAAACACACAGAATTTTACTTGGTTTTCATCCTCCCAAATTTACTGATACAATGGTAAAAAAATAATGAAGCCACCTCTGAAGTATAAAATTTCCACATGATTTTTCCCCTTTTTGGTTCAATCTCTCTCTCACCCAGAAGCTTTCTGTTAAAGAGGCTTCAGAAGGCTGCATTAGGACAGGGTGGGATACAGGGAGATGGACTGATCAACCTCTGGTGTGTCCTCTCAGTACAATTCATCAAACCAAAACACGCAGACCCACAACTTTCTGGTTACAGTAGGGAGAAGAAAACAAACTAAAGGCCACAAAAAAAAATCGTAGGTCATTTACTGCATCAGCCAGCAACTAAGCACCACACAGCTGCTCACTCGCATCCCTTTTCCCCAGTGGGTTGGGGGAGAGAATCAGAGACAAAGGTAGGAGAAGTTATGGGTTGAGATAAGAAGAGTTTAATAAGCAAAAATAAACTGGAATAGCGCATCCACCTCCCATGCTGCTGGGGGCATTAAGTATGACCAAAATTCAGACCATTTAAGTAAAGATTAAAAATCACACCGTTTTATATAGAAAACTTTTCATCATATAAATGCAAATCTCAAGGCCTGCCTTCCCTCTAAGTGTATAAGCTCTGTCCTAACGAGGACTCGGATTCTGGAAGCACAGATCAAAATGCTGAAGTTAGGAATTCTCTTTCCTGGTCCCCAAAATGCAGCACAGGGGAAGGAGATAGTGGCTGCAGGTAAAGGAGGTCTGTGGTGGGGTGAGAAGCAAAGGCTGTGCAGCCCCTTTCCTTGGTTCCAACCTCCCAAAATCCATTATGAAATTAGTTACTATAAACTCCCAAGAAATGCTTCTACTGCTTGGAAGGACCTGAATGGGGCTGGGGAGCCACGTGGGACCATCCGTGTCAATGCAGATGCTGCTCCGGCAGCAGGAGACAGGAAAAAATGCTCTTTAAAAACTGATGCTGGTCAATTAGGAAGAAAAATAGTGGAAAAAGGGAGAGGTCAGCACAGCCTTCTCCCAGGGAGGGTGTACGGTGAGGAGGGGTGGTTCAGAGGAGCACGAATAGATGGTCTGACACGGAGGCTATGGCTGGATATGCCTGGTGTGCAGAAACCATGCTGGCACACATTCGAGAGGCATGGACACAACTGAGAGCACAGAGATCACTAACCAGGGTCATTCTTAGCTTTGATCTGTTTTCTTATCATTCTCCATCCCACCCCAAACTGCGGCCAGCCCTTTGGTCCTGCTGTGACGATGGCATTGCCCAGCACGGTGGCACAGCCAGACCAGCTCCGGGCAGTGAGCTTGGCACAAGCCAACAGCTGCTGCTTCTGCAGGGAGAGGCAGACACCAGACCAGAGACAAGGGCTGCTTGATTCACCCCCAGTTTTCAACTGGATTCTTTACAGATTCACATCTTACTTGAGTCGAGTGATAAATACCTCATATTGCTTAACTGGATTATATCTGGTGCTAAACACATGCAGAGAGGTCTGGAACCACAGGACACGATGACCAGGAGGCAGCAGAGCCAGCTGCGGTGCAGGGCAGCTTCCCCAGCAGCACATCACACACCAGCACTCACTCTGCTCCTCGGAATGAACTGCAAGGAATACCATTAGGAAAGAGGGGAAGGCTGGTTGCCAGGGAACGCGCCGGCCACGGGCTATAATAAGATCATGACTTCATTTTGTACATCGGTTAAGTAGTGAAAACTTTGTTTTGCTGTTTATTTACTCTACGGGGCTCAGAAGGACACAGAGTCCACTCCTCAGCAGTCAGGCTGGGCTGCAGCTCTGCGTGACAAGGAAACACACATAGACCTGGATGTACAGACATAGCAACAAAGTACTACCAGGAAAAGGTTCCTCAGTGTAAAGTAATGGAATATGGTGTCCAGCGGGAATAGAAGCTATTTAACCTACATCTCTGGATATGTCAAGGCATATCCGTTATTGATCAGAAGAGGTACTAATTACACCCAATGATGAGCACAGGAGGGAAGAAGCCAGATTCCT
>NW_010268894.1:10771-35926 GCF_000690775.1 Eurypyga helias
CACCCCTTGGAAACTACTGACAAGCTCCCTTCGCAGTTTGACCCGTCTGCATCTCCCCCCCAGGTAAGTTCAGGCATGGCTGTGGATGTCTGGACAGAACCATAAATCCCAAATCCACACACAGTTGCCAACCCAGGGAAGTGGAAATTCAGACGTAGATGCAAATTTTAACTTTGCATAGGGCATCGGCTTTACTCCAATAACAAATGCAAAGGGAATAGGTGCTCTCAGGCAGGAGACCACTGGGACATTCCTCTTTTCCCCTTTGGGCATACGTTTTAATACATTTTATATTGAAAGTGTGCAATGAAAGCATTTCACAATTAGTGTCACATAGAGAGCTTTCACTGCACTTAGAGTATGAGTTACCTCAGTGAAAATAAGGTGCCCTTTAAAAATTATAACTGAAGAGAAAACAGTGAGTTAAGCAGTGGTCGTGCATTTAAAGGTATTAAAATTCTACCCCACTCTATCAAAATGCAACACTGATAAGTCTTCTGAAATATGACCACTTAGTGCTGGAAAATTAATACACATGGGTCTTCAATTTCCTTTTAGCCTTCTCATAGCTTAAAAACAGCTGTTAATTGTGCTGGTTGTCACGGAGGAAAAATTTATGTAAAGTTCCCATGTGCAAACCTGTACAAGATTATTTTCCCTGCAACAAGTTTCATACTGAAATTGGAGTGTAAGCTTCAGAGGAGTCTAGAAAGCCTGTATTCGTGGATTAGAAAAAGAAAACTCCTCAATAAACCCTAAAAATACTTTCCTGGGTGGGTACCAGTGGGAGATGGGGCTCCAGGCTGCACCAGTGGTGGTGCTGGGAGAACCTCACCCCTGAGGTAAACATTTAATTGCTTTAATCGTTTTATGCCTGAGAAAGCACCCCAAGTGGCTTCTGTCCCCAGTCTCAGGAGCTGCTTTTCCTGCACTCCAGGATCCATGACCGTGCTTATGAGGGAGCAGCACCGAGTCGGACAGTTGCAGCTGCGCTCAGTGCTTGACAGACCTCCACCCCTCGTCCCCCTGCACACCCATCCAAACTGTTACGGCAGATAAGAGTATGACAAAATAAGCCTGAACTGCTATTTTTCATTTTATAAAAATAAGTCTAAGCTGCTATTTTACAGTTTTTCCACTCAACGTGCCACACCAACACTGGGGTTTGCAGAAGAACAATACGTCTGGCTGACAAAGAGCAGCTCCCCGTTAGCGCACTCATTAGTGTTCAGTGGGGCTGCAAACGCAGCTCTAGAAACACCCAAGGAAAACCAAGTATTTTGGGTATTGCCTGCAAGCCACCCGAGCAGGCTCTGATGACTGGGACGATGGGACGGGGACAGCTTCGCACGGGCTCTGCTGGTGGACATTGTGCAGTTGTCCCAGAGGTCCCTCAGTCACTTCTGGTTTAGTCTCCATGGCGGATGTTGAGGCTCCTCGGTGGGAGCCGTGCATCTCAGCTGCTCAGTATCCCCAATTCCTGCACCTCCTGAGCCCCCCTTCCTTCTGTCCACCCCCTGTTTGAGCAGCCAGACCTCGGGCAGGCAGCAGACATACAGCGACCAGAGAGACAAAGAGCTTATTCTCTATAATTTTAGTTTAACAAAGCTTCACAAGGATTTGTTTCTTATCCACCAGAAACACAGACTTGACCTTGAGGGAGCTGTTATAGACCTGGCAGGCACTTGCCCGCCTTCAGCGCTTTTCTCTGCGCCTCCATCAAGCATTTCCATTAGAGGTTTCCTTCTCTATTTAAGAGCTTTTGACCCGGGGTAGGAACGCAAGGTTTGAGTAGAGTAAGAAGTTAATTATGTTTTTTCTGTGAGTTGGAGTGCGGAGGCATAACTGGGAATTGATCCTGTTGGCTGGAACAGATCTTACTTGTTAAAAATACATACACTTTTTCTAGTTAAAAGGTTTCTCTCTACTGTTTTCCCTGGACATCTTAATTACTTCATTTCTCAGGGCAGAACAGGCATGGGGCTTGTTGCTGACCCCAGCACAGCTGATTTTCACAAGGGAAATTGAGCACAATTTCTCAGTAAAAACAAATTTAAAGGAGTTTTATCAATAAAAGTAGGTCTGTTACCTAGAAAGTTCAGGACTTAAGATTTTGCCATAGACACATTATGAGCTGAGTTTCCTGCACGTGGTCGGTTACAGGCTTTTACAGCCTCCTTTGGGAACCCAAGTGAGCTTGTGGGATATTTTCATTGCCAGTGCACTGGCTCGCACCTGCAATAAATATTTAAGCCATAATACACATTTTGGGCTCCCCACTGTCATCTACAAATATCTGTTGTGAAATTTATTTCCCCTCATTTACAGAGCATGCTATTATTCTCTGGTTTTATTTATGGCATACAATAGAACCTAAATTTTCAGGGAGGGTCTGTACATTTTGGTAGAAGTCATAATTACTAAACCAGACTATTAGAAGACTTGTTTACCTTTTTTCCTTTACCCTTTTCCTTTCTTTCTAAGGAGCTATGAGGAGTAAAGCTGACATTAACCACTCATCTTACAGAGCATACTATTATTCTCTAGTTTTATTTGTGGCATACAATAGAACCCAAATTTTCAGGGAGGGTCTCTACGTTTTGGTAGAAGTCATAATTGCTAAACCAGGCTATTAGACTTGTTTACCTTTATTTTTTTCTTTTACCCTTTTCCTTTCTTTCTAAGGAGCTATGAGGAGTAAAGCTGACATTAACCACTCATCTTTTTCCTTCTACAAGTAACGGACTGTTCAAGAACTTCACTCCACAAGATCCATCACTTCAAAGGATAATCTTAAATACGGTTTATTGGTCATTTGCCTCTACTCTGCTCGCTCCAGTTGCACAAGTTCTATATAATTGAAATCATTTTATGAAGCCCTTATATGGTAATGCCTGGAATATCAACAAGTGCCAATGTGTATGAGGCCAAAGACTATTCACTTATTTCAAGCTCTATTAGAAGCATACGAACAGAAATCTTTTCCTTCAAGGAAGGCAGCATTAGTTGGAACTTAGAAGTGTCAGTTATTGAGTGCTTCCTTATAAAAAACATACCTGTAAGCTTATTTTAGAAAGGAGTGCTGTGACTTCCGTGAGTGACATAGAAAGAACTTCATTCATGTCTTAAGTTGCCATTAAATTCTAGATGTGAGAAACAGGTGGAATTAACTTGGATAGGAGAGAGTCTCTCCACCACTGAGACAGATGCAAAAGAAACCCCATAAATACTGTTTTCTGTATGAACTGCATACTTAGAATAAACTTTACTTTTGAAAAGGAAAAAATAAACTTGGTTTTACTACAACAAGCCAACCAAATTTTTACTGTTTTGCCAGGAGAGACAAGTGTAGCTCTGACTACGGCAGTCTCGGAAGTTTCCATTGAAGTTCTGCTTGAAACAGAGGATACAGGAAAATCTGCAGGGCACGCAGCGAATGGGAACAACCATCATAAGGATTATGGGGAGACCCAGCAGAGAGAACAGTAATTAGAGTATAAAACGGCCTGCAATTCTCCCAGTATTCCCCTTGATCACCTTTGCAGTCAGACAGCACCATCCGACAGCTGGTGTACAACCTCCCAGCCACCGGAATCGTGCGCTCCCAATTAAGAGCCCAGCTTGAAATTAAGGCTATTCAGGAATCTGCTGCAAAGTAGAGTTCACGCGTATACTAACCTGTGTTTAAATGCATTGTCATTTCAAGGAGACCTCCCATTTGTACAGTCTTTATGGGAGCAACTCCAAGTGTGGGTTTTTTTTAAAACTCTGAGCATAGAGAGGAGATGGCAACTGAAGAGCAGCATCAAAATAGACTGGGATATCGGGAGAAGCAAAGCTTTAATTCCCTGAAGACAGCAGTGCACTGAAGTACTTAAGAGGAAGGAAAATATCCAAGGTCCTGCTGTCTCAGATTTCAAATCCTAAAATACCTGCCCAGAGTCATTTCAGGCTGGAACCACCAAAAATGGTGCCATGTCTCAACATGGCACTGCAGAAATCTCGGTGTGGTGCTAGTGGCCACTCTAATCCCCTGGAGCTTGCCAACGAATCAGAGAGGAAAAACTGGGAGTATTAACCACTAGCAACTACTTTTACATTAATATATAAAAACTAAGTATGTAAGTTTGAAAAATCCTAGAATGGTCAAAACCAGACAGAAGCAAATACAGGCTGTGCTTCATCAGGCTTGCACCGCAAAGTCTAAGCAAGTCTCAAAGAGGTTACGGGGAAAAAACAGGATTATAGCACTCGTTAATGGAGAATAAGATCAGGTTTTTGAACCGAAATAGTTTGCAGGATTTTTGGCTTATAGCAAAAGATGAGGTATCTAAAGGGATGACAGAAGGAAGCTACCAGAATGATTTCTAAGCTTAGAAAAACCAGCTTTGCTATGAAAGCCTCACAGATTTCCTCCAAGGGAAGGCAAAGAGCTCACGGGGGAAGAAAGGCTCTTCAGTTCTGCAGACGAGAACAAGGCAACGCAACAGCCGCGAGTAACGTGACTTCAGGACCGAGAGATACAAGTTTGATAGCAAAGGTTATTTTCTCTTGGTAAATTATTCCGACAGATGCATATGTTTAAGAGAAGAAATTTCATGTCAAAACTTAGAGAATATTCTCTATGAGCTCACATACTTGGACAGAAATTGCAGCTGTGGGGAGGGAATGAGTGAGATGGCCAAAGGTGGGCAGAGACGCCGGCTGGACCACGACAGACTGCAGCTCCCATGGGTGGGCAGATCGGAGAGGCGGGTCCATGTGAGGGGGGCCCTTCAGCCTCCCCAAAACAGACTTTGATTGTCCCCTCATCAACTCCCATCCCCAGAATAATAACAGTAATTAGAGAAATAGCTCAGACCAAGTACTTTGAGTGCTGCGTATGTGCCGTTCAGCACCCTACTGGGTCAAGAAGGCTTTGGAGTTGCTTGGCTTGCTTTTTTCCAAATTGTCTTTGGGTTTTTTATTGCAATTCCTAGAAAAGTCTACTCGGAAGCAATAGGTTGGGATTTTTCCCCCTCTTTCTAATTGGGATATTTATTTTCACCAGTTTACTTCCTTATCAATCAATACAGGAATATTAATTCCACCTCCCCAGAAGCATTTTGAGAAGGCGGGACATCAGGACGAGGTGGTCTGCAGGCACATAGGCTGGTGTGGTCACTCGAGGGACTCATGGAGCCTGGTAGACCCAGAACTAAAGACAAAAGGCTGCTTTGTTTCATCCCCCAGGAAAGATTAAGTGATTCTGCTCCCAAGAGGTATTTTGCACAGGACCTGCTTCTTACTGAAGAACCCAGAGAGAACAAAGCACTTGGCATTATTCCAAATAAAACAGACCATACATCATAATCTAGAGTGGACTTTACATGAACGCTTTAAACATTTACCACCTGGTTTATTTAAGAAATTGTTAATAACAAGCTCTTCTGAAGAGAAGACCTTGATTTCTGTGGAAGGCAATGAAGCATATGAAGACTTTTTAGAATTAGTCATTTGCAGCAGTAAAAGCGTTGTATTTTTTCGCTTCAATTTTCATCGTGCTATTAAAGAGATCGCTACTGTTTCTGTAAAACAACTGCCCACACAGCACCTGCTAATGTCATAGCTGGAATAGTGCATTAATTTTTTTTTCCAGAGTATTTTGAAAGTATAGACTGTACAAGCGTTTATTAGAATTTCTATTACTTGCTAAAAGTATGCTGTAAAAAAAAAAGATAAATCTAAGCCAAGATGTAGTCAGCTCACCCTTTTGAATAATTTCCAAGGACCTTAAACCAAAGAAATGTATATTTATATGGCATCTGCTCTCAGAGGAGGAATAAATGAGGTACTAGTCGAGTATTTTCCAAGGAGATAGCAGCTGCTGCAGGGAATCTCAGCTGCTGCCGTGCTGGGGACAGTGGGATGAGCCCTGCTGGGGCCCTGCAGAGGATGGAGTCCCTCTGGTCCCCACCCCTCGTGGACCTTCCCCTCCAGCCTCCCTTTGCAGAGAGGGGGATGCTCCAAGGCTGACCCAACAGCCAGGTTGGTTTAACTCGGTTTCCCAAGGATAAGAAGTGTATGCTGTGCGCTCCCCCTGTAGCGGAAGTGAAGTCTATATGGAAATGACCAACAGCACTTTTGGGAATTGAGCAGGAAATTTGTAACCAACAGTAGTACTCTACATGCATAAGGTATAATAAGCAGAGTAGAGGATTTAACCAAAGAAACTGAACTATTGTCTTCAGAGAGGGGAACACACTGACAGCAGGAGATAAATCTGTCAGGGAATGATACTCTTAAATTCATATTTATTTTACATTACATTTTGGTTATTTGAGATGGCCACTGTTGATTGCAAAGTCATTTAAATACTTCCGCTCTTTCAACAGTATTAAAATTATGAAATATATAATGAAGCATAATTTTTCTTCCCCTTTCCCTCCTCTATTAGGGTAAAACATTCCCTTAATTCATAGATTTGAGCTCTTCATAACCAATCATTCCCTGTTCCTCATTATATCTTCCTCCTGCCTTTAAATTTCTCAACATTTATTAAATGAAACACTTAAGAAATTACTGCCAAAACCCCCAGAATCTGTTTCTATAGAGACAAGTCTGCTTTGATTCAGTAAAGGGTTTGTAAAAAGTGGAAAAAAGGACAAAGCATCAGGACAACGGGCAGCATTATGTATGCTGGATAATTGGAACCCACTGAGGTTTTGGGCTTACAGATGTGGCTAATTAGTGAATAACCATTTGTAAGGAGATTACATAACCCAGCGGCTTTGCCATTGGACTCCCACTTCTCCAGGCAGAGCAGGGCACTACGTCCCACCTACACCATCCCGCTGCTCCCCCAAGGCCATGAAGGACCAGCTTCCCCATTGCTACAGCCAAGGAGGGGGAGTAGATTTAACTTAACTGGAGAGTAGCGCTGTGACCACCGGTAGAAATGCATTTACCCAAACCACCTTTATGTCTGGCATTAAAGAGAAGAACACGCCCAAAGACAAGCTTCACCTCCGGCACCCAAGCCACATTAGCACCAATAATTTCAGCTAACAAACTGTCATGGAAGCTGAAGCATATACGAAAACACTTTGAACTTTGCCAGCTGTGTGGAAGTTCCTTACTCCAGGAAGCACTTAAATTGCACTATTTGGGAAAGATTTATTTGCCTTGTTTCTTTTCAGCTCACAGGCTGAGGCTCATTCGATATTTGCAGAGAACTCGCATTCTACTCCAAGGCCTTAGACTACCCATCGTAGGGAAAACTAGTTCTAGTTACACACCTGCTTATTCTTCAGCCCTTTGAGAATGGGGAAGTGATTTATCAAAGCATCGCTCCAGATCTATCTTGGTACAGATGTGCTGTATTTTATACACAGTACCTCAGTAATCTGATTAAAGTCTATTTCAAAAGCTACAGGAAGTAAGGAAGGACTTTTTTCCATTGCCAAGTTTTAGAAGGAAGACTTGCAGTATACATAGTTTGTATTATTACTGTGAAAAAAGCAATGACGAGGCACAATGCACTTGGAACAGCTCTTGGTGCCATTGTGGCAGTGTTACACCCCCAAAACCTCATTCAATTCTCTTTCTGTAACAGACAATAAAATGGTAGTTTTGTACTTGCTGCCCATTACGAACACTGCACTCACTAATTAGTTCAGTCTCATCATCAGGACCTTTTGTGTCATTTAATAAGCATTTTTATTTTTTTTTCTTTTGGGTGGGGACCACCAGCTCCACGTCCAGTGCTGTCACCTGCACCCTACAGACGCTGTTGAACTTTTTTGAATCAGCCTTGGAAACAAAAGCAAAACCTCACAGCAAACAGAGGGGAACAGAGGAATATTGCAAACATTTTTGGTCCTGCTTTGGTTAGAGGAGATAAGGGCATTCTAAAAGTGAACATCGGCAGTGATGGCTTGAGGCCTCCAGCTGGAGGCACTGGGGCTTCCTGGCATGGGAGGAGCGAATGGATCGTGTAAGACTGAAAAGGTTTGGAGCTCCAACATTATCATTGTTCCTTGAACCGATTGCAACACGCTGCACATTTAAAAGGGAAAACCAACGGAACAGGATTCCCACCATCAGTGCACGGAGCAGAGGCATGCCGGGTCCCTGCAATCTTGTCCAGTTGCCATAGAAACAACCTTGTTTAAAGAGGACAGTGTTTAATGGAGCATTAATGTGAAGTGCTGCGGTGAATTGTGCTCATTTATAAAGGGGGTATTATCCATGTGATGCAATTCCTCTATTTGTGCACTTCACCAGATTCCAGGTAATCACTTGCAAAGCCATTCACTATAGTACCTAGCCCAGATGCCTGAAACATTTCTATGGCAGGGATTTCTGTTCCCTCTGGCCCATTGTCCACCAGACCCAAGCACTATGGATTAAAACAAAGCAAGACAGACACCAGTATAAAAATAAATTGTTAACTTTGCACAGTCAAATTATTTACCAAAAGCTCTCCTCAACTTTCTGCAGCCATGCAGAAGGTCCCATGTCATAGAGTGGGCAGCCAGAGGGGTTCTGGAGACCACCAGCACCTCACCACCTTTGGGGTGACAGGTGGGAAGAAACCACGTGCATGAAAACACACAGCACTGGGGGAGAAGAAAGAAAGAACAACTCCAAAACCACTGGAGTTATCAGCAATTGTACCTCCTATCCAAGACAGGCCATGTACTGATGTTACTCAGACTGGCCAGGAAAGTAAAACACAAGAGATCCATGGATAATTCTGCATGCCAGAGTTCTTGCACAGGTAGCTCATTATCTCTCCTTGGACTCCTTCAATGTTCTCATTTTCTACTGAGTTACGTAAGTAATAATGCAACATTCTAATCTTTTTATGTCAACAGTTAAAATTTGCTTAATGAATAATTATAAGCCCAGGAAATAAAGAAACATTAGTCTATTAGCACCAGTGAAAATAAGAGTTAAAATAGTAGTCAATACTGCTCTTGATTACAACCTCCACTGACATGCATGTTTTTCCCCAAACACAATTACCTTTTTTCATTTTAATTATGACTGCCATGTAACATCAGCAGGGCCTTCAAGAGGAAGGTCCCACACTTGAAAGCCAGACCTGGGACATATATAACCATGAAGTGAGCTCCTTGCATCTGTCCTGCAAGGACATCAATAATTCATAGAATTGTTTGGGTGGGGGAGGGACCTTAAAACCCCCCCAGTGCCACCCCCTGCCACGGGCAGGGACACCTTCCATAGCCCAGGGTGCTCCAAGCCTCATCCAGCCTGGCCTTGGACACTCCCAGGGATGGGGCATCCACAGCTTCTCTGGGCAACCTGTCCCAGTGCTCCCCACCCTCTCCAGGAAGAATTCCTTCCTGATGTCCCATCTCAGTCTCCCTCTTTCAGTTTAAACCCATCACCCCTTGTCCTGTCACTCCCTGCCCTTGGAAAAAGTCCCCCCCCCAGGCACTGGAAGGGGCTCTGAGGTCTCCCTGGAGCCTTCCCTTCTCCATGCTCAACACCCCATCTCTCCCAGCTTTTCTTCATAGGAGCCTGTACTTGCCTATTTCTTCCCTCCTTGCTGCCCCCCCACCAGTGCAGAAGTCTCCTGCCTAGTTCAAGTTGCATGGTTCAAGTGGCACCAGCCACACCCTGTCACCCCAGGAGCTCATCCACAATCTATTTACAGGTTAGTTATGTGATTTAGCTGTAAACTGGCATATCTCCAACCCAAGTTTACCTTCTGAGGAAGTAAATGAAAAACTAAAATCAAGTCAAATGCCACAGCTTTTGTTCCTCTCTGTACAGACAGTTTTGCTTTCCATTGCCCCTTCCCAAATATTCACCCTCTTGCTTTCCTACCAGTCTCCCACGTTCTTCACCAAGAGCTCAAATACTGAGGCTTCTTTTGTCAGGTATTTATTTTAAATAATTTACAAAATTTGGCTGTCAAACACAGCTGCTGGGGCAATGAGCTTTGCAACTCCATCATGCAGGATGAAAGAACCTATTCTTCCTCCACATCTTCCCTTGGGCTTCAGATGAAATTTCTGTCTCCCATTTTCTGTATTTTTGCTTTCTCTGTGACACTGACCATTTTATACATCCTGCTTATTCCTTCCAGATGCCTTTTCTGTCATTTTCTCAACTGAAGCATCATCATCTACTTACTGTTCCCTGTAAAAATCACTCCATACTCTAACAAATTAGAGAAAAGTGACAGCAATTGTCACTTCTATGGTCTATTAGACCCTGGATAAGGGGAAGGGGTCTGAGAATAACACTTAAAATATAGATATACTATCAATTTACCTATTAGGAAGAGAAAGAACAAAAAAATGCCTTACTGCTCTGTTTACTTACTGTCCTGTTCCCCATCCAGCACAGACCTCCTGGGGGCTCTGTGGGACCCCCACATTCAGCCTGTGCCAAACCAGTACACCTTCCAAAGGTAGTGGAAACATCACCCTCCTTCCCACTGGTCTGGACCCTGGGAGCAGCCACAGCAAGTGGACAATACCCGAAGTCTGAATACAGCCACAAAACCCTCACACCACCACACTGATTTTTTTATTAAAATATTCCTGCATATTGTCTGTGGAAAGGCAAAAAAAAAAGAAAAATTGTGAATAAAGTTTGTGTTTACTTTCCATCTGGAAGTGTAACACAACTTTGTGATCTGTTGCTATACATTTCCTACAGCCTGGACATGGTTGGCATTGTCCAGTTTGCCTCACTGTGCTGGAAAATCACCTCGATGGGGACCAGGCAAAATCCTGCGACTTGGCTTGGGATGGGAAGGGGGGGCACCAACCCCCTCAGAGCCTCACCTCCCACTGCAGACAGCCCCAGCATGCCATTTCCAACGGGACAGAGCCACATCTGTCCCCAACAGTTAAAGCATTTGTTGGCTTTAATTATTCACCTTAAGAAATACGAAGGCTGAGGTGACACCCTGTCACTTCCCCACTGTGCATTCCCTTCCATCTGACCAAGGGAGATGCGATGCCCTATTACGGAGACACCTCTCCAGATGCTTCTCCTTGGATGCTCGGGGCATGACACTGCAAGGCCCTAAGGAGGTATGGGCACTGGTGGGATGGCTACACACTTCCCCTTGGGAAGTCAGTCAAGGCAGGTGGAAAGCCAGCTTTGCTGGAGCTATCTGCTAACGCCAAACCACACCTGCCACAGTGCCACGTTTCATAGCCACGTTTCTGAGGACCCCAGGATTGGGAGCAATTCCTCAATTCATTTTATTATTCTGCATCAAATTCAGGATCAGCGGTGGGTGGTCAAAATCCCTCCTGTGAGGGCATAAACACTTCATAATCCTAAAGAAGCAAATGCTCAGAAGGTGAAAGCAGGTAAGACATGAAGGCAGCACTCACTGAACAGTAATTTGCAGGGTGGATGCGTAGTCCCTGGAATTTTGCATGGCTGGTGGGAGAGGGCTCAGGCACATTGAGGAGTACTTGACAAAAACCTTCCAACTGAAACACTGTTCCAAGTCTCATTGCAAACAGTCATATGACCGTTTTGGCTTTGCATGTTTTGTTAGCAAGATCTGCTAAATCTTACCTCCTTTTTATAAGCAAAGACTCACGATCTGTAGCAGGTTTCAGGATTCCCAACCTTATTCAGTACAATCATTTGGTCAAACTTTTGCAATAAGAAAATAAAGATGCTGATGAGATGTTCTCCAAAAAAAACCAAAAACACCCAAAACAAAACACACCAACCCCCACACCTTATTCTACACTACTTTGATTTTGAGTGTAAATCTATGGGATAATTCTCAAACACTAAACACGATCCCATGGCAAGGAAAGGAACAGAAATTCAGACCTGGGCCAGATTTTCCCCAGGGCCAAACTCAGCTTCCTGGCCCACCCCACAAGTACACATGGCTTGTACACAAGCTCACAGGTGCAGTTTTGGTGACTGTGTGGTCCCATGGGGCTTTCTGCAGCTTTGGATGCAAATCCCAAAGACCAGGGACCGCATAACACCAAAGCACTCAAGTTCAGGGACACAACATTAGGCTTAGGAAACCCAAAACATGGTTGTCCTTCAAAATTATGCTGGAATAGCTTCCATCAAGCACAGCAGTGCTGTTGTGCAGGAATACTGCATGCTTGCTCTGTATTCCATGTTACTCCCCCGTTTCCAAATGTGTCTTTAAAGCTCAGTGGTGTCTCTGCTTTCACAAGCACTGGCCTTCCCATGTATCCGCTCCACACAGCAACGTTTAATTAACAGCCTTTTGTTAGCGAAGTCGCACACCGTGAAGCGGGTGGAAGAAAAGACGAGGGCATTGACCCACCAGGGCCAGCTGCCAGGAGCGAGCCTGCTTGCGCAGACATTGCCTGGCTCGGAGGCAGAAAGCGCTTGCGCTCAGCAGTCCCCCGGCTCCTTCTGCATCACAAGGGTAAACGCCTGCCAAGAGCGAAGCAGGAGTGCTGTAGCACTGCATATGGCACCGCGCTGGGCTCCACTCATCCCCATCTTCACTATTTGCAGCATTCTTTTAGTAAAAATACAGTAGAATAATGCAAATAATATGGTAAACTTAGAAGCCAGAAAATAAATTTGAGACACGCACACACATAAGCTTAAGTTCTCTTCCCCAGTCAAATCAAAAACCAAGGGAAGATTTTTAGTAGATGATCTTCTTCCCAACAGGAAAGATTCAGGTGTTTCTGTTTTCTGATAAAAATTCCTTACATTTGGTAATTCTCAATAACATGTTTCTGTAAGGGTTACATCGGTGTTGGCAACTGAAAATAGAAAACATCAAAAAGCTACTCTCACAGTGCAGAGATGAGTCACTCGGTAGAGTGACCACCCAGCAGCATTCTTGGGCCGGGGAAGAGATATTTTGGTCATTACAATTGCTTCCCCCGTGCAATTAGAGACATGCGGAAGGGGCCAGTTCTCCCAAACAAGTCCCTTAATCACCAGGCTTTGTCAGGCAAAATGTCAAGTTTGGCATTAGGACTATTGTTGGAAAGAGCTATTCCGGTCTCCCATCAAGGGAGAAACATCCAAGGAAAACCTTTGCATTGAGGGGCAGGAGGCAGCAGCCCCCCAACAGCAGCCACACTTACCTGCTGGGTATCCCTGCCCCCTGAATTATTTCTCACCTTCAAATTCACCTGGCTCAGAAATGGTTGTTTCCCAATGCCAACTAACATCAGGTTGCACTTTATTCCAGACAAAATCCATGGCAGAGAAGCGACAGACACATAGATGCCCCACCTAGACTGGCTTTGGGCACAGCAGCACTCCATAACAGAGGAAAAAAGTAATTCTAATTTATAAAAAAGCCTTAGAAACTGTCAGTATTAGTGAACAACAGAAATCAAAGGGAGCAGAATTCATGGGATGCCCATGGGTTAAAGCCTTCGGAGCAGAATTCTGCAGAGACCTTATAGCACCTTCCAGTACCTGGGGGGAACTAAAAGAAAGCTGGGGGGGACTTTTCCCAAGGGCAGGGAGTGACAGGACAAGGGGTAATGGGTTTAAATGGAAAGAGGGAGATTGAGATGGGGCATCAGGAAGGAATTCTTCCCGGAGAGGGTGGGAGCACTGGGACAGGTTGCCCAGAGAAGCTGTGGATGCCCCGTCCCTGGGAGTGTCCAAGGCCAGGCTGGATGAGGCTTGGAGCACCCTGGACTATGGAAGGTGTCCCTGCCCATGGCAGGGGGTGGGATGGTGGGCTTTTAAGGTCCTTTCCCACCCAAACCATTCTACAATTCCTCATTTCTGTAGGTGAAATTTCAGCTTAACTAACATTTATGCATTTGAGAGGCAGAACAGCAAGACACTGAACGTGTTTATATTTCCTTCAAACCATCTGAAGCCTTGAATTCTTACAGAAAAAAATTATAGGATTGTCTGGTTTTTGTTGGAAATGGTAGTTGACTATTTTTATTCAACCTACAGCGTTAGGAGCAATTGTCCATTATATTTATTAATATTCACCCTTGAATCTCCACTTCCCAGGCTTTTAGCACTAACGCTGAGCCCCGAACACAGCCCCTTCACAGCAGGGGCCGTGGTGGGCAGGCGCCTTGTCACCCCACCACCCCTTACCTGCTCTTCTTCATCCACACACGTGGGCACCTGAGCTGGCATCCCTCAGCTGGAATGGGGGATGCCTTAACTGGAATCCCTCAAACACCCTGGCAGAGTCCATGGAAGTAGCCGCACCTCTTTGAGCCACAGGAAAATAGCAGCTTCACTTGCAGGTTTTAATGCCTTTTTTGGATTTTTTTAATCATGCCTTTTTTTTTCTTAGTGTTTATGTTGAGAGATTTACAAAAGTGTCACCTTAAATTTCTCTATTTTTAAACCAGCTGTATTTTTAAAAGGTTTTTTTTAAAGGGAATGAAATTAAAAAATCCTGTCAGACCCGTGCAATGGTGTGTTTGTTGCTCGGGAGCAGGGCTGTTGAAAAATGCATTGTCAGGCAATACTCTAAGGAACTTTATCAGGGAAACACTGTAAAGTGCTAGTTTTCCTTCTGTGGTTCTCCCTCCCTTTGATTTATTCACAAAAGCAGCAGCTCTGTCCCTCCCTAGACTGAGAAAAAGAGGAGCTGCCCTAGGAAATCATAATTACTGTAATCATCTGCCTTTATTTTCTTGCATACCTTTTCCAGCATGTTCCCAGAGTAACTTATTGGATGCATCTGCAACTCATTAATGGGAAGAGCCCTCGGTAACACCAAATGTGTCACCACTCACAGCACAGCCCCTGGAGACTCCCTCTAATTGGCACAGGAAAGTTCTTCCTCCTCCTGAGTGTAATCCCTCAAACTATGTAATCATTAAGACGAGGTGTTAAAAAACAAACCAGGAAGCAGAAAAACACTCAGCAGTCATTAAATGAAAATACCTTAATTAAGCAAAGAAAGTGGCTATTATTAGAAACTCATTTCTTATTTATAAGCAGCATAAAATTTTAATAAGGATAAAGTCAGCAGTTGCCTAACTAAAACTAAACCAATTAGGTCAAACCAGACCAAATCACACAGCACAAGGAGAAGTACATCCTCAGCAGAAGTATCTGTGAAGCTGCAGCCTTTTTCCAGAGGTCCACATCCCACCTGTCCCATTGGCACACCGCATCCACCTCACCCCAAGCATCCTCCCGTTTGGCACTTACTTGGTTCTCGGCCTCCGGACTTGCCGCTGGGTTTTGTTTGTTTGCTCAGCCACTTCTCTGCCCCAACTCCCCCTCCCGGCTCAGGAAGATCCAAAGTTCATTCTGTATTTCAGTGGTACATCTGTGCACTTCAAAGCTTTCCCCTAACACTGGGAAGCTTTAGGCATTAAGCCCAATTCAGCGGTAACAGAGTTCTTAGGATGGGTGACTTCCCTAGGTAGGGTTTGTAAGGAAGGAGCTATTACCACAGTTCATATGCAAGACCTTAATTTTATATATTATTTTAAAGAATTTATGTTTAGGAGATAATACCTGGCTAGGAAAGAATAAACAGGAATAAGGAGGGTTGGAACCATTGGGAATAGCACCAATAAAACCCAGGACTGATGTTGATGAGAAAAGCTTAACCACAAGCACTACAAAGAAGCCCAGTTCACTGAGCTTTGGTTCAGCATTAAGCAAGGACAGAGACAAATGAGTTGCAATCCGAACTTAAAGTCAATAACTGCACAGGCTAGTTTACACCAAAAACTACTTTTTACTTTTTTATGCAAGGAAGTGTTATCTGCTTGACCACGAAATTACATATTAGGAATAATTTTATTCATTTAATAATTAGAAGATTAACCAAAGCTCTCTATACAGCAGTAGTAAGAGTTCATCTTGCACATTATGTGGGATATAGTTCATTAGTTGCAACTAGCTGGTCTTAATCTAAAGGATAATAGCCCTTTACATCCAGCAAAAACTGCAATTCCCTTTATAAGGTCTATTAGCTTCAGCCAATAACTACTAGCCTGTTACTTTCATTTCCTAATGGGTAAGCTGACTACAAACAGAATAAATAGCAGATTGCATCAAGCTTCTTGGTATTTTTTAAACCAAGTCCTTCTGAAAACACGTGCCAAGCTGTTTTGGGCTTCCCCTGCTCACTGCTTTTGTGAGCAACTCAGTACAAAACAAAAGCAGTGCAGAGCTCAGATGTCGCCTTTGACCATGCATGGAAGGTATAGCATCAAGACGGGGTCAGAAGTGGAGGAGATGGGAAAATTAACTCTATCCCAACGAAAACCAGCACCCCCTTGTATGTGCTGATGTGCACTGTATCTACTCCAATTGCAGCACATCACACAACAGGTTTTTAGCCGAGTGGGGTAGCCTGGGGCTCCCTGGTTCCCTGCTGCAGTTACATGCCCACAGTTCTGGAGCTGGAAGAAACCCCAGTGCTGCACCCCGATTGCTGCCAAGATCCTGGGACTCACATACAAGACATCGTGCATCCTCCCATTTCACCTTGCAGATACAGGTATGTGTCCGCAGCAGCAGAGAATCCACCACGGGAGACAGAGCAACACCTCCATCCTTGGAGAGGGCAGATGGCGCTGAGCAGCCTGGTCCTGCTGGCCTGGCCTCGAAAGAGGTCAGAGCAACCATCCCAGGGGTCCTGCCTAAGGTGGGGGATTCTCAATGGTTTTGTTTGGTTTGTTGTGTGTTTATTCCAATGGTTAATGAGCTGATGTTTATTAGCAAAATCAGCTGCTTGCACAGGACTAAAATAATCCCCCCAAGTTCTGCAGCTCCAGCTCAGACCCATGCATGTCAAAACATCATAAAACTGCTTTATTATGTATGTATTCATGTGAAAAATGAAGATCCATTAGTATAAAAGGCATTTCATCCTTGTTTAAGTGACTACACATCAATCCATGTATCATCCTGAATATTGAAAAGGAAGACTTACAGGCACAGCTAATTTCAGGTTTAGGTTACAGAGGCAGCTCCCTCAAAATCAGTCCCTGAGCTCACGGGGAATCCTCCGTCCCCATGTGCTCTCACTGGCATTGGAGCTCAAAGAAAAAGGGTTTCACTGCAATTAACCCCAACACTTGCTTTAATCCCTTCTGGTACTAACGAGCTATCCTGTTTGCTCCAGCACTGCTCCCATTTGTACAGAAGATGTTCACCAGGAATCATTCTCCTCTAATCAAAGGGCTCTCTAACAAAGACTCTAATTACTCACTGAAGAGCTACATGTTAATGAACAGGGGCCCTTCCTGCATTTTCCAGGCTAATCTGATTACTAATGTTCTGCAGCAACAGTTGTTTACATGTGCCAGGTGCCTTCGTTAACAGTTTGCAATATGCCATAGTTCAGTACCAGATCCAGGAGCCAAGCTGGTGCTCCAAGGATTTGTAAGCACCATTCATCGTCCAGAGTTAATCACTGGGGAAGACAAGAGGAAAATTATCTTTACAGAAGCTGCCTACAGGGGATTTGATCCTGAAGAGTATATCCTTATTCCTTGTCTCCATACAATGTTGTCACCTGGAGAACATGGCAAGGGAGAGGCAAAACGGGTCCTCTCTTGGGCACCACCAGAGAAGCCCCCCCTCCTGGGGCACGAGCAGCAGCTCAGGCAAGTGGGAGATGCTCCAAGGCAAGACTCCAGGATCCTCACACCACAACTTCACAGAACAACAACTTCACCACGAAAACATGTAGTCCAGCTAATCCTTATTCCCATAAATAGCATGAAGAGCACTGAACCTGAAAAGAGGGAGAATATATGCAGGCTCACATTTAAAAATAGACATCTTAAGGCAGTTTGAAGACCATTTTAAGACCCAAGAGATGATCAAGTATAGTTTACCAAGTGCTGCTAACAAACCTCAATACTGGCTAAATTAATGACCTGCCCATTTTTTTTTCCTGAGTAGCCTAGACCATGGAAATAAGTGATTCACATCCTTCCACATTTATCAATTTAAAATAATTAGTTACTCCAGCATTTAAGTATTTTAAATAGTTAGCTATTTAAAGTGTTTTCTCAACAAACCTGTGGGTTAAACCCACAGACCCCTACAATAGCTAGGCCTCTGGTCTACCTGTATGGCTGCCTTTTTTTAAAGTCCTGTTAGCATTTGTGTGCAAATAGTGGGGAAAGTGGAATAAACCAGCCATGAATTATGCAGCATACACTTGCAGCCATTCGTTTTGGAAGTGGATGTTTATCCAAAAACAAAGTCTCTGTTCTTGTAAGTGCATCTTAAGACCAAGGGACCAAAGATCAAATACTACTACAGAAACCGAAAAGTCACCCCGTAATTACCATTTTAATATTAAGAAAAATCCTTATATGCATGTATTGATACTACGTAAGTAGCCTGCCTTTACAGTAAAGGGTTAAAGTTCTTCTGGGCTAAAGTAATTCTAGTCCAAGTGGCTTCTGGACTCTTTTACAAGTCCTAAGTGAGGCACACAGGATGGAAAGCTTATGATTTTCCATAGAGATGGAAAAGGATTCTTTTATTTGTTTTCAAAGCCTGTAAACTGTCCAAAGCACTTTTATTCAGACTCCCAGGATCTGGATTCAACTGTATTTGCATTGCCTAGAAATTAAGCCTACAATCAATCCCCTTCTCTCCCCCTCTCTCACCCCTCCCAATTAAGTTACACTGACTGCATTCATTTTAGATTAAATCAAGGTGACCAAGACAGCAAGATCCATCAAAGCAGGAAAAACACTTGTATAAAATAATCAGAGGCCCTCAAGAGATCTTGAATATTGCCTCCAGAGAGATACTTACAGACTAAGATATTCTAGGCAGCTAATGAGTCTGTACAAGGGACCTCAGATCAAAACAATTGCAGAAAGAGAGATGACAACATCCAG
This sequence comes from Eurypyga helias, assembly GCF_000690775.1. Lineage (NCBI taxonomy): Eukaryota > Metazoa > Chordata > Aves > Eurypygiformes > Eurypygidae > Eurypyga > Eurypyga helias. The sequence goes on from NW_010268894.1 coordinate 29,593, forward strand.
GTCTGCATGCAAATACAGCTTTATCTGCATTGCAGATAGCTATTTAGCATCAGATGGAGATTGAAATGTACTTCAACAGATTGAATCTCCTCTAGCCTAAACAGTGTTTTCATTTTTTACATGAAGCTGGTAATTATGTTTTCCACTTATACCTGGAAATTTCAGCAAATATTCGAGACAAGCTATTTTTGATTGGAATGATTCCATATGCTACACAATAATGAGTTTTTTTTCAGACTTTAGGCCCTGCATGTGTGAAGATTAAGCAATTCTTCAATGCAGGTTGGGGAAGCTATATGAACATACACATTTATCTAGTTCCAGAAGTTGGAATGGCTCAAGGTTTTGGAAACATACCCTTCACACTCCTGCTCCAGACGACAGGAGAAAAGCCAGCCACACTGCCTTAGGGTTTCTACGGATACATCTACAGGGGTAGATGGGTAATGGGTTTAAACTGAAAGTGGGAAGATTTAGATTGGATGTCAGGGAGAAGGTCTTCCCGCAGAGGGTGGGGAGCACTGGGACAGGTTGCCCAGAGAAGCTGTGGATGCCCCATCCCTGGGAGTGTCCAAGGCCAGGCTGGATGAGGCTTGGAGCACCCTGGGCTATGGAAGGTGTCCCTGCCCATGGTAAGGGAGTGGAACTAGATGATCTTTAAGGTCCCTTCTCACCCAAACCATTCTGTGATTCCCTGAAACTTCAGTACACCCTCAACTGAGTCACCCCCAAACCTGCCCGTCTACTGCCAACAGAGAGGCTTGGGGTTCAAAGCTGAATTTCTGCCACCTGGAGCAGCTCTTGCAGATTGCTTGAGTGTCACAAAGCCAATTTAAAAAAGCAGAGCTCCTTGTAAGCCTACTCAAAAAGCTCAGTAGTAATTTGGTTGTTTGCAAAAAGACAAGGGACCACAGGCAGCCCCTCAAGCTGCAGACAAAGGGCCACACCCATAGCCCTGCTGCTTCTGTTTGTAAGCCTGATGGGTTTAAAATTCCAAGTTTCTAGGGAGAGCAAATACTGAACATGGATTGGAAGAAAAGGAGACTAAATACATTTGCAAGAATAATAGAAACTTTTAGGTTGGAAAAAAGACCTTTAAGCCCATCAAGTCCAACCATTAACACAGCACAGACAAGGCCACCACTAACCCATGTCCCTGCATGCCACACGGCTCTGAAACCCCTCCCACGATGGTGACTCCCCCCTCCCTGGGCAGCCCCTTCCAATGCCGGAAGGTGTTGCAAGGTTGGTGTAGCTTGAGGTACAGGGTATGTCATACCTGGATACTTGAACACATTAAGAAGAAATATTTGCAACCTTTCATTTTTAAAGGAACCAAACCAACCCCCTCACAGAGCTGAGGAGTTCAGTTTTATGGTCCCTGACACAAGCAGATTGACTACGTTGTCAGCCCCTTCCGCTCTCTCAGGCTTTTCTCCCACTGTCACTCATAACAAATACTGACCCAACGGCAGCACGAAAGCTCCAGCCTATGACACAGTCAGGAAACCTGTTTCCTCCTACCCCAGAGGACTAAGGATAAGGGATATCACCATAACTCAAGAATTTATTTGCTCCCACCTTGCACCTCCCACCAGCACCCTCAGAAAACAGCCATCCACATTGCTCAGACCTCACGTCCCACCCAACCTGCCAACTCCTCTGCAATGGCAAAGCATCCTCAGCTGAGCTAACTCCCTTCGCAGCAGAGCTCCAATTATTCCCGAGACAATACAAATCATAACAGAAAACCCCAAAACCTTTTAACGGCATCATGCAATAAGTCTGCAATGTGGCACCAAAGCTAGGTTACACATAAAGCTACACTGCAAGTCTCTCCCAGCTCTAACACAACTTCACATGTGGGGTGCAGTTTCCTGAGCACTTCCAAGTACCAGTAAGCACACAGCATTCCTTCTAGTAACAGAAAACCATTTAAAGCATTTAATCTCAAACATTAGACAAGCTAGAAAGCCACAAAAGCAGAGCTGTAGACCCAAAAGAGAACAGCACCCTGCCACCATAGGCATTACCTCCTTGCATAGATCTAAGGCTTGCAGCACCTTCATTGCCACCCAGGCAAACACCAGCCTTCAAGAGCACAAACCCTTATGTGGGTGCACTTATCTTCAGCCCTAAAGAGAGCTGCCCTGAAGGGCAGTTGCTGGAGGGCCAGAGACCCTGCCAGGGGCAGGCAAGTCCCACAGGACTGGGCTAGCTGCATGGAGACCACCATCCCCAGCTCCAACGCTGCATCAAGCAGAGCTAGCCCCAGCTCCAGCTCCCCAAGTCCCTTCCCAAAACCTCATTAACACCTTCCCAACTCCCACTGACCCCACACGCCTACCTGTTCTCCACTCCAACAGCAAGTACCGAATCCAAATGAAGCCCAGCTTCCCCAAACTGCCCCTTCCAGGGCAACTCCCACCCCAGGCCTGATTTTAAATAGGGGCAGTGCTCCTAATTAACATTTCCACTAATTAGCTAATGAGAAGTAACCCTTTCATGACCGCCCAGGAGCTTGCAGGAGGCAGCCAGTGCTTGGGTGCTTCCCCCATTTCCTGCAGGCTTTCTCCAATGCCTGCAGTGCTGCAAGGGTTAACACTGCAGCTCTGGCATTACCTCCCCTGGCAGTTTTCACTCTACACAGCCACAAATTTCCATTGCACTGCTTTCCCTCTGTATCCAAAATAGTTGAGAGGCAGTATTTCAGCCCAGAGGGTAGGTGTGTGGGGAGCCCGGCATGCGCACGTTCCACCCAAACAGATGGAAAATGGATGGAGCTGATCCGAAGAGAACAGAGATGTTTCAAAGCGTTTACTGGTTGGTGTGGCGGGGCCGGACCCAAGCACGAGTGTCCTGCAGCAGTGAATGAGCGGAACCCAACAGCCCCAGCTGGAGATGCCGATGGCTGCGGCTGGGGTGGTCCCTGAGGCGCAGACCAGGCTGGCATGCGAGCGCCACGGACACGAGGGACAAAAACCAGAAAAATGGGGTGTGCTGAGAAATTCCTGGAAGATGTATGTTTTTAAAAAGGGAAATCAGACACCGTTTTTCATTGCTGAAAGGTCAGAGCAGCAGCAGTTCCCATGCACGGTGACTCGGGAGAGGCTGGGTACAAGGTCTGTGCGGGCAACAGGGCGACATCCCTCGCACTCAGTGTTTTCCAGAACATGTTATCCCTGTGTGAACTGACCGCAGCAAGCCAGGCTCCATGAATCTGTGGCCTGATTTATGACTCCATTCCTACATTTCTATAGCTAGGAGAAATCCTGAAATGCATCTTCTATCATGGGAAGCCAATTTATGAATTACAGACAACTTTGAATTTTGATTGCCAGGTGTTTTGCAATCTTTCCTGTCATCTTTCTCCTGATGGGCCATCACTTAATTCTACTGCATAAAATATTTTCAAGTGAATTAACTGCTAAGTCATCATACCTCTCGCTTCAACTCTTTAGTTTTGATACACAAATTAAACAACCTTCCCCAGCAACCCTCAGCAATACTTTTTAGCTGACATCTTATTAATTAAGTACATTTATGCTTTCCAAGTACAGTCTCTATACTCCAGGGAAAATAGACTGAGATAGGACTGGAAGGAGAAAATGCAAGACCTAGGAAGTGCTAAGTCAAAAACGTATGAAAATTCTAAATATCATTAGGTATTTATAACTTTTCTGCTCATTATCTATGTATGAGAATTAGAGGGTTTTACCTTTATGGAATTTTTTTGCATATGGATGAATCATGCAAAAATGTATAACCGTCCTGTTTCCCAAAGGAGACCCAACACCCAAGCGGAGCAGAGGACTTGCACGCAGAGTGGCTTTTGGTGAGGGTCTCGCATGATATGTTCTTTCACTCATAATGCAAAATTATTCATAATTTTAAATATAACCTTGTTTCATTTGTTACGCTCGAGCTGCCAACTGAAAACCCCAAAGCGCAGCCCCTGAAGCTGAGCAGTTTTGGGGTGGGAGTCACCGTGTCTGTCACCTCCTCCAAGACCCATCAGGTACCTCAGCCAAGCTTGGTGGTCACTGGGCTCCCTCTCTGCTGGGATGGGTGCCAGGTTGGGTCCTCCCTGGGGGCTGCAGCCCCTGCTGGCACATCCCTGCGTGGGGACGGGGTCCCCGGGTTGCAGTTGGTTGGTGCGTGCATGGAGGGTCGCACTGGACACCCTTTGTTCCGAAGCAGCAGGTAGGATGGAGGCAAAGCAGAGGTCAGGGGGTTAAGGGATGAAACGAGTCCCTGCCCACAGCCCCTTCCACCACCCCTGGCTACGGCATGGCTGCCGCACTCAGACCTCTTCCACATCAGGGGTACAAGCACAGGATCGAATGGCTCGGTTTGCCGCGGTGTGTATGGCGACGGGGGGTGAAGGGCTGCCCCGCGAAGCACCGCAGAGCTGGGGTGCAGCTCTGGCTTTCCCATGGGAAACTCACCCTCCCCTCCACTCCACCACTGTGGGATGGAGTTCGTTTATTCTCATGCTGGATGCTGGTTCTTCCAGCCAGGAGGGTAATATATCACCTCTTTCAAGGCTCTTTGGGGAATAGCTATATGATTAAACCGATGATGCATGGATTCCCTCTTTGCAGATGCTAGAAGGAGTGTTTTAAGCTTGTAGATGCCCAGCAAGGACACTCGTGTGCCTCCTGGCATTGCAGCAGCTCTTGCTGAGGCTGGTGTCCCCTTCGGCGCGGGGGGCAATCAGTCCTACGGCAGCAGAGGGAGGTAGGGACCAGTGGGGAGAAGGGAGGGGAGGACTCCTGGGCACCCGTGGCTCTGCCAACATCTGTGGACAGCATCCACCCTCATTTCCAGTGCCATCCAGCCATAGTTGAAGCCAATTTTCTCTGCACCAAAACAGGGAGAAAAAGAACATAAAAGAAAGCTTTGGCTGATTAAAGCTACTAATATAGCAAATTCTGCTACTGTGGAGAAATCGAGGTGTTGCTGTGGCTGAGCAATGAACCCGAAGGATGCTGGCAGAGCTCTGAGCTGCGCTCTGCCAAGGGGGCCCCCGCAGTAGCGGTGCACAGCTAAATTTCCCTTTTCCAGCAGCTTCTCTGAGGATTCGTGGCACAGATGCTGGAGATGAATCTCCCTGGGCAATAACGACATCGAGGAGGTGTGTTAAACATGCGTGAGGCTCCAGCACGGAACACTAAAGAGGCTGGAAACAGAAACCAGCCAGAGTTTGGGAAGCCTCGGTGGAATTTTTAATTTACATCTGCGACACGAAAGTATTTGTTCTCCAGACAACAGTAAAATAAGTAGATAATAGTATAATTTAAAATAGATTTTATGGTTTCTGTTGACAGACTAATAGGAAAAATAGACCTCTTAGAGCATTTAATCATAATGGTAATAAAGAAGGAAAGCAGAAAGCATCCCCAGAAGAGATCAATGCTCAATTTCCCCAGTATTTGCAAAATTCACCCTGGGCTGCGCCAACCTGTCTTACAACAGCTTAAAAAGCAGCAGTGTAAACACGACATTAGCAAAGAAATCAGAGCGCAGGCAAGGTTTCAGGTGCGTAATTAATGGGTATAGTTTGCAAATGCGTATGTAAGTCAGACAAAGTGGTAAAACCAGCATATTTAAACAAGAGATCTGCAGCAGTTTTCGTGAGGAACCACCTGCTGATAGTAGGGATAAACGTTAAACAACATGAACAGTAATGGAATTACCTTTACTGATGAAATAGCCAAACCCAAAGGCAGCCATCAGTATTTTGAAAGACTTTCCAGTTAGACTTTTTGGAGCCCTGCGAGGAGTTTTAGCTTTCTGCCCACGCCTGCTGCAGGCACCCAGCTCTGCTGCAGCACGGCGCACACGCACTGGCCGTCAGAGCTTCTTCCACGTGTCTGCATGCTTCGGATCATTTATAGGCAAAGATATTAAAAGTATTACGCCCTAATGAGGAAGCAAAACTCTGATTTTGCTGAACAAGTCCTCCTCGTTTCTGTATTTCCCCTGCATTTGTTCTCTGCTAAACAACAACAAAAAATAGATAAAATGATGATATTTTTGGACAGCTGAACACAGACCATTATCACGTCACCTTTTTGCAATAAAGCAACCACTAGATGGGATAGTGCAATATGTATAATATATACCAAATACTACTATTCTGCAACGTAGGCAGGGGGTCAAATTTCAGGACTTCCATATTTTTTATATAGTCCTTTTTTTTTGCTGAGGGGTAAAAAAATCCAAGTATAATTGTTTGGCAAAATAGCCGCATGTGCAATTCTTCGTTTTGATTTATGCAAAGCATACATTTTTACTTAAACTTATATTAAAGTTTATTTATTTATTTATT
>NW_010268895.1:0-13529 GCF_000690775.1 Eurypyga helias
CCAGGGAGGGAGGGGAGGCTGACCATCCTACAGTTACCCGGGTCCTCTTTCTTGCCTTTTTTGAAGACTGGAGTAACACTGGCTTTCCTCCAGTCCTCAGGCACCTCTCCTGTTCTCCAGGACATATCAGAGATTATGGAGAGTGGCTTAGCAATGACTTCTGCCAGCTCCCTCAGCACTCATGGGTGCATCCCATCAGTGCCCATGGATCTGTGGATGTTCAGTTTGCTTAACTGATCTCTAACCCAATCCTCTTCAACTGAGGCAAAACCTTCCTTTCTCCTGGCTTCCTCTGTGGATTTTAAGCTCTGGAACTCCTGAGGGTTGGTCTTAGCAGTAAAGGCCGAGGGAAAGGTGGCATTCAGGAACTCTGCCTTCTCCATATCCTTGGTTACCAGGGCCCCCACTTCATTCAGCAGGGGGCCCACATTTCCTCTGGTCTTCTTTTTTCCTTCAATGTCCTTGAAAAAGCCTTTCTTGTTGTCCTTGACCTCCCTTGTCAAGTTCAGTTCTAAGGAGGCCTTAGCTTTCCTTATTGCATCCCTACATCCTCTGACAGCATTCTTGTATTCCTCCCAGGTGGTCAGCCCCTTCTTCCATGTTCTATGTACTTCCCTCTTCCGTTTAAGTTTATTCATTAGCTCCCTGCTCACCCACACAGGTCTCCTAGCTCTCTTACTTGATTTCTTAGCTCTTCAGGATGCCCCGGTCTTGAGCTTGGAGGATATGGCACTTGAATATTAACCAGCTCTCTTGGGCCCCTCTACCATCTAGAGCCCTATCCCACAGGACTTCTCCGAGCAGGTCCTTGAAGAGGCCACAGTTAGCCCTTCTGAAGTCTAAGGCAGTGTGGGAACATTTCTAGAAGAATGTGGACACGACTATACAGCCCTGAAGTAGCAGGTGACTGCAGGCACATAGCTGCATCCTTGGAGTCACCTTGACAGCATAAAAGAAGAAAGTAGCGCGGTTGCAAAACAGCAAAACAGGGTCTAAAGGGAGTTGCCCAGGTTGGGGGTGGAACTGAGGTGGAACAGAATAGGCCAATCACATGTTAGCATTAGGCGCGTGGACAGCGCGTGGACAAGCCAATGAACCAATGAATGTAAACCAAATCTTATATAAGTTTGTTGGATTTGTGAATAAAGGTCTTCGCTTGTAACTCTTATAGAGTTGTATGAAGCCTGTTATCTTTGCCGCCGGCAAGGTAGTGATCCTGCTTGTGGCTCTGTGCCTGCTGCAGATGACCCTGAACTCCACCGTCTCATGTTCACTACATCCAAGGCTGCCCGCTACCTTCACATCCTCGACAAGTCTCTCCTTCTTTACCAGTACAAGGCCCAGCACTACTCCTCTCCTTGTGGGCTCCTCCACCATCTGCATCAAGAAGTTACTGTCAGTGCACTGGAGGAACCTCCTGCACTGCGCACGCCTGGCTGAGCAGCTCTTCCAGCAAATGTCAGCGTAACTGAAGCCCCCATGACAACCAGAGCCTGTAACTGTGAGGCTACTTCCAGCTGCCTGTAGAAGGCCTCATCAGCCTCCCCATCCTGATCAGGTGGCCTGTAGTAAACACCCACAACTCTGTCTCCCATATTAGTCTGCCCCTTGGTCCTTACCCACAAGCATTCTCCTCACTCTTCATCCCCCCAGGGAGAGCTCGATCCATTCCAGTCGCTCTCTCACATAAAGAGCAACTCCCCGCCTTGCCATGCTGACCTGTTTTTCCCAAGAAGGACACAGCCATCCGTGACAGCGTTCCAGTCCTGTGAGCTGTCCCACCACGTCTCAGTAACTGCGATGAGATCGTGGTCCTGGGAGCGTGCACAGATCTCTAGTTCCTCCTCCTTGTTCCCCATCCGGCGGGCGCTGATGTACGGGTGTTTCAGAGGAGGCCAAGCGTGCAGGCTCTCCTGGAGGAGAGCGGGAGGATACCCCATTGTCACACGCAGCCCTGGGATGGTCTGCCTGTCCGTTACTGTCTGGTGGTAGCTGAGGAGCCTTGGTGCCCAGCCTGGTTCACTCTCAACAGGCGGAACAACGTGGAGCCACCATGTTTAAAGCCCTTCTTATCTGTCAGCGGGGTCTTGTGGGATGTGATTTACTTTCACATTTGTTTGACCAGCATTTGAACTTTGGTTATTTATAGAACTTCCGTTATTCCTATTTTTTGGCTTCTACCATGCAATGCCACAAATCCTGGCAGTCCTACAAATCAGCATGTCTTAAACCAGCAATTCCTACAGCCTCTTCCTAAACTGCAGCAAATTCCTGGTATTAGCTCTTTGGCTGGAGAAGATCTAATCATCTGAATTTTCTTTCTAAGAGCCTCATCCCAACCAGAGAAGCAAACTGGATAGTTGAATATTGAAGAATTATCAGGTACACTGATTTGGTAAAAAGCAGTGATTATAATTCCACCCACCAAATTATTTGGAGATGTAAGTCCGACTAGCACCTCCCAAAAAAGGATTAATACTTGTGTTTTCTCAAACTAACACAAGAATCAAATCAGGTCAACCACAGGGACTAATACATGGATGCTACCCCGGCTTCAGGGCTACACAGCATCGCCCCATGGCCAGCTGGGCTGCTGAGAAAGGTTCCGTCCTCCTTCCCGCATGGACAGCAGGTCACAGCCCTCATCAGTCGGTGGCTGGGCACAGAGAACAGTGGGCAACTCACAAAACCCCCGGTCCCACCCGCACCAAGGTGGGGCCTGTCCTCACAGCAAAGGTAGAGCAGGGTGTTGATCAGACCTGTGTGATCCTCCCTGTTCCCAGGGAAAAAGGCTGCTGCATCAGGCAGCGAAGGCACCTCAATAAACAAGTTTTTCCTCAATGCTGGTCGGTGTCAAAGATGCTTCAAACAAATCCTGCTCAGATTTGGTACGTTCTTCTGCATAGCTGTGGATGAAAGCCACCTCTGTCAAAATGTGTCTCGTTTTCTAACAGTGAGACCTCTTTTCCAGGGTTTTATGCTTCTTTTACACTGTTCTAGCTGTTGCTGCTTTTTCTTCTCAGACTGGGCAGATTGCTGTGTTGCAGCAGAGCTTTATTTTAAAGGTCTGGGTGAGCCTCCTCCCCAGGAACACGGTGCACTCTCACTTAAAACTTTTAAATTCTAATATAAGCAAACCCAGAGCCCTCTGGATTTGCCAGCTTGTGCAGGAAACATGGGTCTCGTCCAAGCTCTTGCCCAAGGTTATGGCCTTGTCTGGAGCCTTGAAAACATGTTCAAACGTTGGTTTTGCAGTGTCTTCAGCAGCAGCTTAACAATCTCCACGACCCCCTCTTCCAAAGCGGCGCAGCCTTTCTAACCAGGCTTTGCATTACAGGCCCAGTGCCCACCCCACGCCAGAGGCTAAGGGTAGGGCCAGGACTGCAGGCGGTTTGGGGCTCCTCATCACCGAAAAGGGACTGGTGGGTGCTCAAGTCTCTGCTCCAAGGTACCAGATCCAGCCCTGGGCAGGTGTCCTGCCCCACGCCACCCTGCAGCCCCTGCCGCGATGGCTCTCAGAGCCAGCTGCACAGCATGGCCCAGGAGTGTGGCACTGCAGCTGCTGGCCGCTCTCCCATGCTGCAGCCTCGGACACAGTACCCCAAGGCCTCGGACAAGAGCATGGCCTGTCAAACAGGTCCGCCTGGCATCTCCCAGCACCCTACAGCAAAGGGCTGGGCTGGACTGGACCAAGGCAGACTCCAGTCAGGGAATTCACTCGTGCAGTGCCAGCAGCCCCTACAGGGGGGCATCACAGGGACCACTGGGCTTGCTCCATGCAGCCCCACGCCCGCCCACTGGAGAGGCCAAAGGGTCTTCCTTGGCCTAAACATCACCTCCTCCCTTGACCCTCACCAGGGAGGTTTCTGTGTGCAGACATGAGAAACCTGCCCATAAATGACAAAAAGCCCTGGGTTTGTCCAGCTTCACCTCAAATACAGAATTTTCTGCCAGCTCTCCTGGGTGCAGGTCAGGAAAGCTGCTCATAGCATCCGAGGAAGCCAGGACCGGGGGCTTCCTGTCAGGGAGACAGCCTGGGCTCCTCAGGACCTCCCACCTCCTCCAGTAACGACACAACAGCCCAAAGTTTGTCTCACATTTATTTACATAATTGCACAGCCCGTTTCCCCATGACACTGGAACGTGGCGGGTCAGAGACACTGATTTCTCACATCCATGAGCTGAACATCTCTGGGAAGGAAGAGAAGACTCCAAGAGTCACTGTTGGATTTTGCAGGGGCACACAAACAACTCCAATTATTGGCAACTACAATAAAGACAACACAGCTGAGAGTGAAGCCATGGCTGCACAGCAGCACAGGGCTGGGCCCCAGCTGCCCCCAGCCAGGGACTTCCGGCTTCCACAGTTGCATATTTGGATCATCTGTGGGTTTCCTAACTGGAACACTGGCTCCATTAAGTCCTTACTAGGGGAACGTGGTGTGGGAGTGCACATCCTTTGTTACCTGCCAGAACCAGACACATTGCAAGACCAAGCTCCTGGGAGGCAGCCAGGGCTGGAAAGGTTAAACTAAACCCCCAAATTTTTCTTCACAGGGAATGTCTGGGTGACAGAGGGTTTGTGGGAGAGGGGGCTGAAGGAAGGGGTACACAGGACAAGGCACAGAGCAGTGGTGCAGCACTCACTGCCAAGGGAAGGGGGGTGCAGAGAGAGGCAGCGCCTGTGTGAGAGCTCCACTGCACAAGCTGATTTGAAGCAGGGTGTTACTGCTGTGCAGGGATTTAACTGCAGCTGGGCTGAGAGGACTCTGTACTACAAGCCTCCAGGAGCACTGTGGGCTGTCATCCCTGCATGACAGGGAAAAGGGAAGGTACCCATGGGTACATGGCAGAAGGGAAGAGACAGGCAGGAAGGCTGGCAGAGAGAGGGGAGCAGACATGCACAGCCTGGCTGTGGCAGAAGACTTTCACCCCATGAGCAAACAAGACCCTCATGCTCAGAACAGAGACCAGCTCAGACCTGCCCAGAGGGGCAGAGAGAGGCTGCTGCAAGATGTGCTTGGTGGTGGGACATCACCAAGTCGCACAAGAACCCTGGGACAGGAGACAAAGGAGGAGGGCAGAGCACACGCCAGGCCCCAGGGGTGGAGCAATCCTACCGGGAGACAGGACACTGGCCCCTGCTGCTCAAGCCACCAGTAACTTCCAGCCCAGGGTCAGGGAATACAAAGCATCCTGCTTTGCAGCTAAAGAGAAGGGGGGACAGCACGTGGTGTTTTAAATTCATGAAGTTACAGGTCTTAATCTAGCAAGGCATCAGACTGACCCGCTTGGCTTCAGCAAAGGAGCAGAGCGATGTGGTGTGTGACCACCACCACCCAGAGCAAGGACACAGGCACCTTGGAGCCTGGCCTCCTCCCTGCTATCTACCCTCACCATCGCGGGACGGAGAGCCAAGATTCACACCAAGTAGCTGCACAAACACCTCTGGAGCACGTAGCAGGGCACAGCCAACAGCATCCTTACCGCCTGCTCCACTCACGGGGCTCAGGAAAGCACAGCACAGACATCTGGCAGGGCAGTGGTAGAGAGCCAGCTCAGGGAGACCCTTGGCAGATGGGGCACTCCAAGACAGAGGAGTTCATTAGCTGGATGTGCTGGAAATGCAGGTGAATGAAGGAGGAAGAACACCAGGCCCCACAGGAGTAGGGACCGAGAGCCTGTTCTCTGTGAACCAGTCAGCTTGGTGTGTTTCACTAGAGGACACGTAACAGGCAGAGAGCGCTTTCAGGGATGAACCAAACCACAGCAGCTCCTCCGGCTGCTGCCGAGGAATGTGCAAACAAAGCCACCTGCCTCCTGTTGAGCAGCTGCAGAGCACGGCCTGCCGCGTAAGGTATGTTCGAGAGGTCCAGCCTCAAGATGGTGAAAGGACATCAGCAAACAGAGACTCCGACTCTCACCTTTTGGGGTCAGGAAAGCTCCTTCCTGAATCTCTTAAAAGCAAAAGGCAGAGGTGGGTTTAATTAGTACAAGCCATCACTTCCCACCCTCAGATCCTCCATCTACCTTTGCCAGACATACCAAGAGCTGAGCGCATCCGAGTCCTGGGGATGAGCCAGGATCTGCAAGGAAAGCATTTTGTGAGATCGCGTCTGCACAGGAAGAGATCTTCTCATTCCAAAACTTATTTTGAAATTCTCAAAATTACAGTACTTTACAATACAAAATGTCTCCATTCAGTATTATGTCATTTTACTCCTTCTGGGATTATAATAATTATTAAAAACACACAACTTTCTATAAAGGACAGAAACACCACGAAAGAGACCAAGGAGTAACAGGAAAGGCTGCTGCAGTATTATCAAAACCAATTTAGTGCAAAGGAGAAGGGGACTTTCAAGAACAGTCGATGAAAAGTGTTCTTTATATGCTCATTTGGAGAAAAGGCATAGATTTAACCTCTGAATGAGATCAGGCTGCCAGCTTCTATACTGAAGCTTAGAACATCAACACAAAAAGACTGAAACAATATGCATGGCCATTAAAAAATAATATTATATATAGATATATATATAGAGAGGGAGATATTTTCCATGTATGGTATTTAGTTATAGGAAAGTGTCCCTGCAGACAGGCATATTCTGCCATCTGGCTCTTCTGGGCCATTTCACGTGACAGATGCTGATTATCTGTCTATTTGCCACAGTATAAAGTATGTGCTGACCGCAAAGTCCCTCCAGGTGGGATGATTGTTTTCTGGTGCCCCCACAGTTGCCGCGTTTTCTGTGCGCATGGGGACACCCATTCGCTTCTGCCAGCCCCAAAGGGCTGCCCTTGCCCCAGCAGCCACGTGGCAGAGCAGCCGAGGCACGGCTCAGACGGCGGTTTCATCCGCGGTCTTCTTCATGAGCTTGGCAGAGAGGAGGGAGTGGGGCACAGGGTGAGGGCTTCGCGAGGCTGGGATCATCAAGCGGACTTTCTGGTTGGTCCTTCGCCACTCCGAGTACAGCTGGCAGTGGTAGCGGAACGAAACCTGGCGGGTGATAATGCATTCGTCTGGTTACCAAACCCCCGTCACAAGTGCCAGAGCCCATACAGGGCCACTGAGAGACAGTCACCCATCCGCCCTTTGCGTGCTCTCTGCACCTTCCTTGTCCGTTCACCAGCACCCCTCAAACCAAGGGAGACAGCACTGACCCTGAAATGGTTTGGGGCACTCCACTTGCCAAGCCTTTGACAGGGCATCAATTAATTCCTGGTAACACCAGGCTGAGCATGGCACAGCCAAAGGGGCTTTTTGGGCAGCACCAGGACAGTGGGACAGAGTTTGCTCAGCTGGGTTGGGGTAGCAGGCCGGGAGATGTGGCAGGGAGGAACCACAACTCACTCCTTTATCCCAGCCACAGGCTGAAGGGCGAGCACATTTGTCTGGGCAAAACAAGGGGTTCACAATAGGACTAGCCTCGAGTGGCTGAACTGAACCAGCCTCCTCCCATCCAACAGATCCTGCTGGAACTTCCCTGCCTGTTGCATAAGTGGTGTCTCCTCGGCCTGCAACAACAGGACATCAGTTGGTCTCATTTTTCTGACAATGCTGTGGGCTGGGAGCCTTGTCCACCCGGAGGGAGACAGGAGACGGTGCAAAGGCTGGAGGGGACCTGAACCAGCCTGGGCTAGAGGCGTGAGCTGGCCCTGCAGTTTCGGAGCAGCCCTGCAAGGGGGAGCTTCGAGCTGTGCTTCCCCAGTGGGCTGGACTCCTTGCTGCATCCTTTTGCAATCATAAAGACCACTATGGACTTTCTCGCAGCTCCTGCCGACTCCTTAGCTTTGAAATCAAGCTTTTCTAGAATTTCTTGAAGAAAAAATAAAACCAGCATATATTTCCCTTCTACTTATTTTCCTAGGGATTGTAAGAAAATTAAATACTAAATCAACTCATCAAAACCAAGATTTCATACTTTGTAAAATATAGAAAACATTTAGCTGGCAAGTAGGAAGTACCAGGAAGTATATCTGACAAGGAAAAGTCAGTATTCCTGTTTATTTGGGACAGGTCTCAGACATCTGCTATGAGAATCGGAGCTGTGCCACAGCACTGAGGTAATTCAGCTTATTGATCTGGGAACTCCACTTTTTCCTGTTGTAGAGGGACAACTGTGGGAATAAGGTTGTTTGATGAAAAACAAGAAGCAAATACATCTTGCAAGATTTCAGAGGCAGCATGTGAATGGGGAGCTAATGGTGCAAACCTCAAGGAAAGCTCCTGCTCCACAGGAAGGAGCTGCAACCTTGGCCTCTCTTGCAATCCTCACACGGATTAAAGCCATCACCGCCCACTCACCTAATGGTCCTTTGTGCCACACAGCCCATGGCAGCATGGAAGAACTGCAGCTGAATACAGTACATGTAAATAAAGGGGCTTCACTTAATGCCCTTCTCTGTTCAAGGAAACATGAAGCATAACACAACTACGGCCATTTTAGTCAGGTCTCATATTTCACCAAAAAAAAAAAAAAAAGCACAACTACAGCCATTTTAGTCAGGTCTCATGTTTCACAAAAAAAAAAAAAATATCTTTCTGTTTCCTCCAGATTTCCAGCTAGTCCAGACCAGCCCTGGAACAGAAGAGATGGAAGCACTTCCTCTTAAGGTTTCCAGCTTTAGCTTGGCTTTCTACACAATTGAACCTTACACAGCACATACATGCAGCAATGGAGACTTTCCTCAAGAGCTCCATGTGCACTGCAATTGCTGCACGTTATGACAGCGGCACGGATCAGGCCCTCCCACTGCAGGCAAAGCACAGACAGCAGCACCAGCTCACCCTCCCCTGGCACGTCCGACTTTGTGGGAGAGTTGCAAAGAATGCCCTAACCACACAGAAAGCTGTTACTCTGAGAGATCAGAGCATGAGATGTCAGGGAAATGGGCTGTGGCATTTCTACTGTCTGCAGAACTGCCAGGTTTTGGAGTCCCACCATTTCTCCTCCAGCAATTGCACTTCTTCCCTTCCCAAAACGGCGCTTCCCAGGAAGCAGCTGGAAAAGGGTACTGACAGGGCATGAGCACACACAGGGCTTTGAACAGGAGAGCCGAAATGAAGATCCAAACCCAGAAACCCACCTAGTAACAGAACACAGAACTGAATGGGAAACAGAGGGAAGTCCCTGGCCTGGGAACCCCTGGAGAGAGCTGAGATAGGGGAGCCCTGATGGCTCAGGGAACAGCAGGGCAGAAAGCTGCTCCCCAGCCCTGCTGCATCTCTGGGGTCCCAGATAAGAGCACTCCCAGGTGGGTTACACAGCAATTCACATTTGCTTTCCTGCTCTTCTGGACTTGCTCCAAGCTGCAAGCTCCTGGCTGCCTAATTCAGCATGTCCAAAAGATGAAAAACAAGGCATCTGCAGGAAGCTCTTTCCCAGCATGGATCAGTGCAACTCAGACAGTGCGAAGTGCAGGTTCCCACTACTCCCCAGTGCCTCCAACCCTGCCAGCGCAGCTGTAAAACCGCAGCAGTGCGCCAGGGCAGGCTAGCTACCCATCCTTGGCTCAGGGCTTGAGTCTAAAAGCTCAGTATGAGAGAGAAGTCAGAGGTCTACCCAGGGCAAGAGCATTCCCTGCACACACCCTTCTGTGCTACTGACATCTTAAAAATATTGTGCAGGAATTTGCTTAGTTGTGGGCCACAGAGACCCCCCAATAGCCAGTCTTGCATATCCTTTAACCTGTGCTGGGCAGCACAAAGCATGGAGGCACATGATGGTAGATTATTTAGGGGTCAAACATTTTCCAGATTTTATTTCTTCCCAAACCACTCAGGTACCAAGTTTGTTTTTCTTCACAGGAACAGGCACAACAGCTGGACCACTGCCTGTCCCCAGTCCCAGCCCCTGCCACGCTCAGGTATGTCTGTGCCCAGGTACATGACATCCTTGGGGACACTGCTCCCAGGTCAATCTGGAAAGCAGATGATCAGGAAGTGGTTTCTCATTCTCAAGCAACAACTTTAGCAGCTCTCATGTGAAGACAATTAAATGGACATTCAAGAGAAAGAGCCCAAGCTTTTTCTCACAAAGGGAGTCAGAAACATCTGGCTGCACTGATGCAGTGTGAGCCAGTACTTCAATCTCCCCTTTGAACACAAAGAAGGCTCTGGGCAGCAGACACTTACCAGTGTCCAAAGGACATAGATTGTGAAAAGTGCTATAGTTAGTGCTATGAGTCCAATGGCCTCCAGTCGGCTGTTGAACTGCAAATGATCCTGGGCTCCACGCAGACACAGCCAGCCAGAGATCGCAGCGAGGGGAGTAATGAACAGGAAACACACCATGTCACAGAAAAGGGTCCTCTTTTCATTGCGGGGGCCGGGATCCTTCAGCCACTGCAGGAAGGAAGGGAGAAAGGGCATTAATCAGCAGCATGCAGAGCACACAGTGTGCTAGCAAAACAGGACTGCTATGCTGGGAAGCTCTTGCATGCTCTCTGCAGTTTGTATGTACCTGGTGCATATATTTGACTCACATAAGCCTTCATAAAAACAGAGCTGGAGAGCGTGAAGTATATTCTTTACAGCCAACAAGGGAAATGGAAGAGACAACTGAAGAAAACGTGGAGGGGAAGGCAGTTGTAAATGCAGGAACTACCTGGGTCCTTCACTGGAGTAGCGAGGAGCAGGCAGCAGCTGGCAGACAGAGGGTGCTCGGTTCAGTAAAGCCTGGCTTAACAAAGATCTGACAGGTCTTGGACTGAGCTTCAACAGACACATACCCAGGGGTCTGCAACTGGTGTAGGGACTACAGGAAAACAGGGCACTGGGGTCTGTGGCCAGGCCAAGCCATAACGGCAGCTGTCCCAAATCCAGCCCTCTGGTTCCTTTTCGACAATTATGGCATTTTACAGTTTCACTCCTGTTTTAAATCAAATCTGAAACACCCAGGTCCACCTGAGAGGCTGTGCAAGACAGCTCTGTAGAAGGAGTGTTCTCAAGGGTACAGCACTGTCCTCAGGGCTTGAGCAAGCCACGGCAGTGCTGCTCACCACAGAGCCCAGCACCCAACCAGGGCCAGAAGTGGGGAATGCAAACACTCACGCACCAGTACAGCCACACACCAGCATTTTCACTGAGATGATGACAGAGAGGAAAAATGCATATCATGTCAGCAACTAAGAAACCAAGACCGGAGGAAAAAAAAAAAAGGCAAAAAGAAAGTAACTAGCAGAAGTCTTTGCACCTAAGCAGACAAAGCAGGACAGCAGCCAAGGGGCCAATGTTGGGCTGGCCCTGGCAGAGGAAGGTAACACAAACCCGTTTTCTTCTGACAAAACCACCTGTGCCCACATCTGCATCTTTTTCCCAGAGAAAGCCTTTGACCACTTCTAAAGAGAAAGCAGCATGACTGTCAGGTGAGGAGGGACACAGATTGGCTGGCTAGGGGAAGATGCCCCACTGCTTCTCCCAGATGTCAGTGGATCACAGGTGACCATGAAGGGACAAGGCATGGTTGCCCAGACACAGCTGCTGAAAACTCCACCCTGAGGACTGCAAAACCTCAAAGAGCTTTCCACTGCTGGTGGTCAGCTGCTGGCCACCACAGTACAGGAAGTAAAACCTGCCAGGACCAGGACAGAACCAAATCTGGTGTATTCCTTCCCATTTTCAGGCTTGCTTTCTTGCCTCCCAGTGATCCATCACAGTGGAAGTTACTGCACTTTGCTGGGTCACCAAGAGGCTTTGCAAGCTCTTCTCTCTTGCAGCTCTCGAAAGTTAGCAGGTTGCAGCTCTGTTGCAGGCAGGTTTCCCTCACCAGGCAATCTCTAAATATTCACTACTTTTAGGATTCCTGACTTCCTTCCAGTGTGGGTTCATTTTAGGTACCGGACTTCAACAACAGCAATTGTTCCAGTTTTCCTGGGATTATGCTATTTTCAGCCTTTCCTTTTTTAGGATAGCAAGCAGCTGTGGTTCCTACCAATACCCAGAGTTCTTACAGCACATTTTTATTTGGAGTTCTGTACGCTGGGCTGTTGGAGCCTTCCTTTTCCTGCACGAGGACGACTGTACTCATTTAGGATTTTTTTTTCCTCAAAAAAATAGAGAACATGATCGAAAAGGCACAATGAGAGCAGGGAAGGGAATATCCCCAAGCAGCCAGGTCCAGGCAGGCACATCTTACTGTCAGATTTAGAGTAGGATGCCCACTTTTGAACAGACAACATAAAAAGGGACCCATCTGAGAACTATGCACACAAAGCTCCTTCCTTAGAGGGAAAACCACAGTTTAAATGGCAATACAGAAGGTGATGACAGGTATGCAAGAAATTAATGGGACCACACCAGTCAAAAGAGAGCACAGGTCACCCGAGGCCTTGGCTGGCCAGAAAGACAAGCAGAAAGTGTTGGCCCAGAAGGGGAGCATGGAAGGGTGCACACAAGTTAGTGCAGACTTAATTACAGAGAGTGTCTAACGTGAGGGATGTACAGAGAGACACAGCAGAGGGGTGAGGCCAGGATGAGAAGCGCAGACAACTTTTGTTGAAATGAGAAAGAGAAGGGGAGGTGGCAAATCCAGGCAAGGAACAGCAACATGACTGGGGTGATCAGAGCCATGGCAGCAGCATGCTCTGCGGACACTGAGCTGGCCAAGAATAGAGTAGAGGATGCTGCAGCTACAGATAAGTGCCTGGTCAGGAATTTCAGCTGGGAGAACTAATAAACAAGATATTTTAGAGGTGTGACCTGAAGCATCTGAGAAAGAACAAGTGAAGCTAGAGAGCAAGCTAGGAGCTGAAGAGCACAGACTGACCTGGGGACCAAGCAACAAGTCAGAAGCATTTTTAAAGCCATTCTGAGCACCACTTGATGGCCAAACAGACAGAAGGAAATTTCAGAGTAGCCACAACTGTGGTTTGGACAGGAGCAAGTGGGAGAAGACAGGCAGACCTGCAAATCGCCCCTTGTGTGGCTCTGCAGGAGAGATTAGTGGTGATGAGCTGTGTGGGGAAGATAAGGACCACACACAGAGTCCTGAGCAACCCTAAGAGGAAGCGAGGGAGAACGGCAGTACATCTATGCAGTAAAGCTGCTCCTACAAACAGTGCATTGGCAACCCCATCAGTCAAAACCCTGGCCATGCACCTGGTTTTCCTTCCTCCAAGCAGCACAGGGCTGCCCCAGCCACACAGCACTCAGGTGGATACAGAGCACCCCACCCCGGAAAGAGGACATCTTGGGTTACTTTTGACCCTTGTACAGTAAGAATCTCAGGGAGTGAAGGCACACAGTTATTTTACTGCACTTTATTCTATTTATATTCCTTGGGACCTTTGAAACTCCTTCTTCCTCCTTAAGATGGGAGCCAAACATGTAAAGGCAGGAAGCAAATTAATTTCCTTTTGAAGTAGTTGATTTATTTTGCCAATATGCACTGACACAGTAAAAAATAATACAATGGGCCACCCTGAGGGTGCAGGATTTCTGGCACAGCAGCACTTTGGTGCATATAGGGCATAAAATTAACCTTGCAAACAATCCAAAAAGCGGTCAGTCAGGTGAAACACTTTTTGTA
>NW_010268895.1:13568-20489 GCF_000690775.1 Eurypyga helias
GGAAAACTTTTAAGTAAACATGGGAAAGCACAGCTTGGCCATCTTCCAGGCCAGGTCCAAAAGGAATTGCTTCTACGTTACAATCACGTGTGAGACTAATGGGAAAGAGGTAGAGCTGGCTGCTTGCTGCCCACTTCTGGGTCGCAGACGGCCCTTGCTGGAAACAACCTGTCTCTGCTTGTGAGACCAGAAGTTACTCCAGGTCCAACTTTATTTCTTTGTCCTCCAGCAAGATCCTGAGGTTTTTCCAGATATTCTTTCTACTGAGATCAGCAGGGTTGTGGAAGGGAGCTCATTTCAAGCTCATTGTTTAGCTTGGAGAAGAGAAGGCTCCAGGAAGACCTCAGAGAATCCTTCCAGTACCTGAAGGTGCTACAAGGAAGCTCCCTCCAGCTTCCTTGTACACAAGGGCCTGTAGTGACAGGACAAGGGGCAATAGGTTTAAATTGAAAGCGGGGAGGTTTAGATTGGGTATCAGGAAGAAGTTCTTTCCTGGAGAGGGTGGGGAGGCACTGGGACAGGTTGCCCAGAGAAGCTGTGGATGCCCCATCCCTGGAAGTGTCCAAGGCCAGGCTGGATGAGGCTTGGAGCAACCTGGTCTAGTGGAAGGTGTCCCTGCCCATGGCAGGGGGGTTGGAACTGGATGATCTTTAAGCTCCCTTCCAACCCAAACCATTCCGTGATTCTTGGGCCCATGGCTGGGCTATGGGATGATGAATGATCTTTGGGTGTTGCAGTGGCCATGAAACTAGGGTGAGACCCAGGTGACATAAGGCAGGAGGAAGGCATGCAGAAAAAGGCACCAGGACATCATCAGCTCCTCTGGAAGCCAAAAGCAGAGCTCAAAGAATAACAGAGCAGTCTCCCAGACAGTCTGTTCCATCACCTGCTATTCCACATGTCTCAGAGCTGGCCTGCATTCTGTCACTTGGGATCAAGGAGAACAGACTGATTAGGGACTGTCCCAGCAGTGCTCACCACCTTGCAGTCCTTCTGAGGGGTTTTAAATGCGTGTTTTAGAATAAGCTTTCATTGATCTTTACAGCTCACTTACCTGGTGTTGCAAAATGTACCTGGCTGTGAGCTATTAGCCCATTTCATAAAATACATTGCACACAGCATTCACATGCCAGCCGATGGCAGTCCCATGGCAAGTGAGGCCAGCACAGTGCAGTACCAGCACCAGTGGGACCAGCAGTCCCTGTCCAGCATGTGCTGGGGTCTCTCACAGCTGGACCACCTGCTCTGGTGAGCACTCTTCAGCACCAGTGTGATCTGCCAACCTCACCAGCTGACCCTGCCGCAAAGTTCCCCATGTGCTTCACAGCTACAATAGGATGCAAGCAACAACAGGAGTATTTGGCTGTGTAAAGCTGGCTGCATTACAAAATATCCCATGCCCTTTCTGTCCACCAAATAGTTAGCCTGTGGCTGCTCAGGCACTGTTGATTTTCCTTTCACTGCTGACCTGGTGCGTGACTATCTAAGCTAGAATGAAAACCATAGCCTTGATTCACAGGAGCATGTTTAGCCCCGCCCCTGCCCTGAAAAATGTGTAGAATCAAAAAATGCAGCTTCGGAAGAAGGACCATCATATCCCTTCTCTGAGCGCCCACTAGAACCTCCTTGCAGGCCACTGAGCTCCAGAGACAGCCCCAGATGAACAATGCTGTCTCCTTTAACAAGGTGGGGAGGGACATTTTCTGACCAAGTACCCAGAGTTCAGGAAGCCAAGACCCAGAAATGCCCTTAGCCCTGCAACCAGAGCAGTTAAAACATGCACAAATAGGAGATCACAGCACTGCCAGCAGCTGCACCTCAGAGAAACCCCACTGGTGTCAGGTTCTCCAGATCCTCTGTCCAGCCCCATCAGTGCCCTAAGTGGTGAAGATGGACATGTAAGGAAGAGGCTAGTGCTAGTAAGTGCCAAGAACACAGGGATGAAGTATTTCCAGTTTGGGTCCCAAAGAGGCCGTTCTGGGTTTGCAGAGCAGTGTCAGGGACTGTACAGAGAAACACCAAAAGCTGGGATCTAGGGTGGGATCTGAGAAGAGCTCTGTCCAGCCCCATCAGTGCCCTAAGTGGTGAAGATGGACATGTAAGGAAGAGGCTAGTGCTAGTAAGTGCCAAGAACACAGGGATGAAGTATTTCCAGTTTGGGTCCCAAAGAGGCCGTTCTGGGTTTGCAGAGCAGTGTCAGGGACTGTACAGAGAAACACCAAAAGCTGGGATCTAGGGTGGGATCTGAGAAGAGCGTAAGCGAAAGGAAAAGATGAGAGAGGAATGGGACTCAACTGGAGCCAAGAATGATTTGTTTTCACTAGATACAGAAGCCTAATGTTGGCTTGCACTGAGAAAGGAGAGAGACAAGCTGGGGAAGGTGGCAGAGGAGCACAGACAAGACAGAATGGCACGGTGAGTTCAGCAGAAGAGTTCAAGGAAAGCAAAGAAAAAAAGTTGGTCTGTGAGGAAGATAAGGCTGAAGGAAGGGTGGGGGACAGCTGACGTCATATCTCAGTTCTCTGAACTGGAGGGGGGACAGCAATCGCTGCACCCAGAGGCAAAATTTCTTTTCCTAATAACATAAGCAGGAGTAACATCACTATTGCTTCCTGCAAACCTCACTTTCATAGAATCATAGAACGGTTTGGGTTGGAAGGGAGCTTAAAGATCACCCAGTTCCAACCCCCCTGCCATGGGCAGGGACACCTTCCACTAGACCAGGTTGCTCCAAGCCTCATCCAGCCTGGCCTTGGACACTTCCAGGGATGGGGCATCCACAACATCTCCAGGCAACCTGTCCCAGTGCTTGACCACCCTCTCCATGAAAAACTTCTTCCTGATATCTAATCTAAACCTCCCCACTTTCAATTTAAACCCATAACAACTTTGCTTGTACCGCAGACATCCTGGCAGCACCTCCCACAGCTACAGAGGTATGGGAAATTAGTGAGACCAAGCAGAAGGACTGCATGTGGCAGCCCCATGAGAAGTGTCCCATACTCCAGCGTGACCCAAACAGCCAAGCAAACATGCCTGAGCATTTCAAACACTTTGTTGCAGGTGACAGTTGTATTTGGGAGTCGTACTTCCCTTACGAGACAAAACCAAATAATCCACTGATCTATATAAAATATCCAGCTTAAGTCAACCAAAAGTATTAGCAGTCTGTGAAAAACAAACATCTTTTAATCACAACTGCATAATGAAACACAAAGAAAAACAGTAGGAGAAAAAACTGGCAGCTCCTGTACTGCATACTGCCCTTGGAAGGAGCTGTTTTGCAGAGGCATAGGAACACACAGATAGTAAAGGTGCCATTTTTACCTATGGCATGTTAACACACATATTGGAAAAGCACCAGCACTGAAGACATGGAAGCAGAATTTTCTTGGGGCTCCGTCATGAGACCTGATTGCAAGGACAGAAAATTGGGAACAAAGGGTGTGGCTAAACTGCTCCAGAGGTGACTGATTCACCAGAGAAATGTTGTTTGGAATTGGTGAGCTGTCTCAAATCAGTTCTGCTTTAGCAAAGGTATTAAATGCTTAGAGAAGCATTACAAACAGGTCATGCATAACACTCATTAGCTTTTACCACCAGGATATGTTGGCTTTCAACATCCTGGCAATTTTAGCAAAGCCAGAGTCTTGGCCTCAGCACCAGAAATTCATGCCCACTCTCAGAGCTGAGTCCTGTAACCCCTAGCTTCCTCTCCCTAGGGCTGACATGATGTGTGGACAAAAATACACCCTTCCTATTTAACATGGACTGACATTTTGCTGGGATTAAACAGCTGCTGCTCTCATGCCTGCCCGGGCTGCCAGCCCCAGACATTTCCACACAGAGACCCTGGCTGGTTGGACCCATGGTGCCACTTGCCCCATGCCAGGACTGCACCAGGCTGAGTAGGCAGCATCAGTCTGATGGGCTTTGTGCCCAAGGAGATGGGAAACCATAGCTGACTCCAGTATGGACAGATGGCCTGAAACAGGAATCTCTGGGGGGTAGAGGTGGCATTTCTCTTAAGCCCATTTGGAAATGCTCAGAGGGGACAACAGGAACAGTAGGTTCAAGCTAAAACACTTTACAAGCAGCTAATGAATTAAAAAGAGAAATGAGAGAGTCAGTACACCAGCACAATACACAAAACAAGGCAGCCACAGAAAGGAAATACTTTTGCTGGTAGCCTGGGAAAGCAAAGAGGGTAAATGGGCAGGAGTGGACATAGGTATGCAAAACATGGACCAACTCATGCTCCCTCCTCACTCTGTGGGCAGCAGGCTGCAGCCAGGGACACCAGGCGTTGTGCAGAAGGGCAGCACTTGCTTATGCTGTAGAAAAAAAGCCACAGAACCATCCTTTATAACGCTTTCTAGAAATATACAACCCATCCAGTACAGTACCAAATGTCTCAACCCATGCAGTTCTGCCTGAAATCCTAAAGGACAAAGCATCTCCAGTGGGCAGAGCACCTTGTAGGAGAAGAGGTCTGTCATGGATTTAGCTGCAGACCAAAGGGGTTTACGTGGAAGGAAGAACACTAAGAGGGAGGATATCTAAACTCGTACAAGGTGTCTATTACAGTCCTTACCTTGGTTCTCCTAGAGCCAGAAAAAGGCAGGCATCTCCAGACAAGTTGACTCATTCTAGCTTAGGTTTCTAAGAAGGCAGGAATTGATCACAAGAGGCATTTCCTTCTCTCCACAGACTTTCAGACTGTAAAGTAGAAGGTTTGGCTTTGGCAAATTTAAAGGGTAAAAAGTTAGGGCAAGTAAACTCAACCCTGCCTAAAGAACTCTGTGACCATCCATGGCCTGGGCGAAAGAGCTGCCTAGACTGAAGCAATGCTTCATTTCCAAAGGCCTGTGCTCCTTCCTCCAGACAGCAAAGATACAAATGTTTCCTGAAAATGAATCCTAGGCAGAAACTGTGCATTTTCTGTGCTTAACGTTATTGGAACAAAGAAGAAACTACCTGGTCCAGGAAAGCTGTATGCACTGCAATTTACAGTTCGACCACTGTGTCTACATGCCCACTGCAGAAGTCTTCCAGGTGACACAGAAGCGTATTTTGCACTTTTTGACTATGCCACCCATGCTGGCTAGAGTCTCATGGATTCAGATCACTTCCCTGTAAACCTATGGATGCACATTAAACTAACATTGATGTACGGAAGCCAAGTACTGGAAAACCACCACTCTCCAAGGCCTGGCCACCTTGTTCGCTGATGGGGACATGCTCCTCACTCAAGCAGCCCAGTCCACAAGCCTCTCACACTGGAGACCATTTCAGAGAGCTATGCAGAAGCCACTCTGTCCTTTCACAGCACAGACACCAGTGTGTGCACAGGCACAGCACCTCTGGCTACAGACCCTCCCCAGGCACCCAGGACTGCAGTTCCAACTCTTCATCTTCACCTGTAGTGGTTCAAAACATGCCACCAAAAAGTGCACAGCCCATCAATCTCACAGCCCAACAGTTAACAAAAGCTTTTGAGGGGAGGGGGGTGTCATGTTTCAGCTTTCAACCAGCTGCTTAGTTAAAAAATAACTGAACTAGGCTGAACTGCAGGAGATATCCTCCCCACACCCACGGACCAGCCCATGGCTGCCAGAGCTGGCTCCGGGCTCAGACGAGTCTCCCACTCCTGGTTCAGAGATCGGGCATACTGGCAGCAAACACTGCTGCTATTTTTACATTGAATAAACTACAATATAAATAAATGGCTGCTTAAAGAAAATAAATATCCAATTTTGTTTAAAAATTATCTTTAATCTATGCTGAACAAGATTGCTGTCTTCCCTCCCTAAAAGAGGCTGTAAAATTAAATTCTGTTTATGAAGTGCTCAGATATCACAGCATAAGTAACCCAGAGAAGCCCTTGGGGAAATTAATAATTTTGTCTTTTGAGCAGGGATACAAGAGCACACAGCCACACAGGACAGAAGGATAAACAAAAGTTAGCTAGTGGGCACCTTCCACCCGTGCACTCATCCTAGAAAATGCAGTCTGTGACCATGCAAAAACCACACTGTAATACAGATATACACTGAAGTAAAAACTAAGGCAATTTTGTTTGTGGTATTTCCTGACTTCCAAGAACTTTCTGCAGCTTCCGCAGAAGCATTTCAACTCAACCAATTAGCAACCACACTATAATGCAGATATACAAGAGGACTGAAGTAAAAACTAAGGCAATTTTGTTTGTGGTATTTCCTGACTTCCAAGAACTTTCTGCAGCTTCCGCAGAAGCATTTCAACTCAACCAATTAGCTAGCTTATTCACAGAGCTCTCACCAAAGCACCTCCGCCAGTCCACAGTCAGCTCTCAGCCTCTCTCATTCTGAAGGCTCTTCAAACACGCACAGAACAGAGCTAGTTTTTCACGGGGGCTGGTGGCCAACTCCCACAGAAACCAGCTGGGCTGACCTGTGACCACTGCAGTTACCATGAGCAGCTCTGTCTCCCCATGCTAGAAACATAGGACACTGCAGTGCAAACAGCAAGAGCTAGCTGCTTTCTCCAGTCAGGACCAACACCAGCAGGTAGCGTGGCACTGAAGTCACTTGTGGGTTTCACGATGGCCATATGACAGCAGGAGAGAGCTAGGATGCCTGCATAGTCTTTCACACCTGGACAGACTGTTCCATCAACACTGCTGTCATAAAGCATGCTCCTGCATCATTCCCAGTCCTAGTCTCCATCCCCTTTTGCTCACTAATTTCTATTTTGACTTTCCAAGTTTTACTTGGTGAACAGCGGATTTTTATCAGAGCTACTAAACAGCACATTCACACATGAGCATCACTTCCCCGAAAGTTTCAAAATGCTCCCCGCCCTTCCCCGCAACACAGGAGTGGAGAATTTCTCAGATAAGAAGGCTGAGGGAACTGTGTCATTTTTGAATGACCTAGCAGC
>NW_010268895.1:20502-28497 GCF_000690775.1 Eurypyga helias
TCTGAAACAGATGAGCAACTTGGGGATGACACTTCCCAAAAGTATTTGATGAAAAGTTTTCGGCACAATCTGGTGTGGGGATAAGATTACACCAGACTGCAGACAGGCAGTATGACTGGCAAGTACCAGCAACCTGGCAAAGCAGTTACCAGCTCTTTCATAAGGGCTCTGCACTAAGGCTAGAGCCTCTGCTAGCAGCAGGCCTGCTTCTGAGAGCAGCCAAGGCCTGTAAGCTGGCCTCTAAGAGAACAAAATGCGCAAACAAACATCACATGGCAAATACCACTTGTCACCACTTCCCACGGGCAGAGTTTTGGTGCAGATGCTCAGAGCGGTTGTAACAACTCCCAAGGAAAATGACAAACTGAACCCCAGGACATTTTCCCCAGACTCCGGGCAGAGATCGGAGAGTATTACAGCGTGGTGGAAGTAGTACAATAAAAACAGGCAGTCTTTCCAGCCCGGTGAGCCATGTTGCACTAGCAGGAGCCCTCCACTACTGATGTGCCAGGTACGCAGGGCATATGCTGATGAGCTGAACCACCGTGTACAGAGACCCTGCACCCCCGTGTGCTTCAGCCACAGCACATGTGCTGCTCTGTGAGCTCCTACTGGTCTTGCAGCAGGCCATCACGTGGTGGGGAAGCGCTGCTGGCCCTGGGAAAGAGCAAGAGCAGGCTGCCACCATAGGATTTATTAAGCCAGGCTGCAGGCTGCTCCTCAAGCTAGGGAAAAAGCTTGCTGCCAATGAACTGCAGGCAAGGGGATTGCCCTAGGGCTGGATGATGAGTGCAAGTTAGATCTGCTCTAGGCAGGGATGGCTCAACTGGCAACTTTTCAAGTGCTTACCAGGCTCCAAACTCACAAGACACTAATGGCACTTCATGCAAGCCGCTCCCCTAGAAGACACAGGAGACACCAGAACAGGGCAGATCATCCCTTTCACTGTGCTCAGTCAGTCCTCAAACATGAGAAGTAATAAGTAATTCACATCCCAAAGCCTTTGACAGCTATCAGCAATGGCTTGAGAGGTCTATTCCTCTCTGAAAACAAGGTGGCATTCCTCTCCACTCACAGTGGCTTATTAAATGCTTCCAACCCATTACCACCAACTGCTTGTGGGTCGCCATACCCTTACAGGCCCCAGTCCACCTTGGAGCTCAGACAAGAAGGCAGCACAGAGGACCCATGACATACCTGTTGCGCTGTCCCTGCAAGGTCCTCTTGCCTGCTGGAGGCACAGACAACAGTGTCAGAGGAGAAACTCTTCCAATATATGCTGGTCTTTGAGCTTTTATTCAAGTATGTAGTTTTCTAAGCCCTTACTTGTTATGAGGTGCTCCAGCATCTGTGAACTAAGGCTAAATGCACTTCCACATGTTTGTTTCTGGGCATGAATACTTTACTAGCGCTCAAGCTAAAACATCTGAAACCTGTACTCAAAATTTTGGCCCACAAGCTCTAGCAAGCTCACTGTTCCTGGGCTTGCCTGCAGTGTGTAAAGCCAAGACAAGCCCTTCCCAAATGTTTTAAAGCAGTAGTTTTCAACCTCAAACAACCATTTGAGAGGTTTTGGTCAAAGAGCCATGTTATGTGTTTTAGCAGCTGGGAGGAAAGGGGTAAAACTCAGCACTAACCACTGATGTAATGCTCTTTTACAAATTGCTTTGCTAAATACATGGTGTGGTTCAGCACTGTAGTCTAAAGCCTTGTCCTGTCTGGGGCTGTGAAGTCAATGACAGTTGTAAATTAAACAATCATTAAAAGTGAGTATCAGTTTGGCAAACTGAAGCTTGAATGCTTCCCTAGTTGGGGAGCTCCTTTCCCCTTCAAAGTTTGCTGGGCACCCAGAGAAAATGGGAATGTGGGAAGGAGAGCTGGGGACTGCAGGAAGGAGGAGGGGGCAGGGAACATTTCTAGAGTGAGGTGGGAAGGGAAAGGAAGCAATGTCTAGTATTGATGGGAATGGAAACAGAGATGGGAAAAACAATTTAGGATTGCAATTGTGACTTGGTTTTAATGGAGCAAGGGGAAGGAGAAAGCAGACAAGAGCAGTCACACAATCCAGGATTAACCACTGCCTCCCCAGACGTACACTTCTGGTGGCAGGCACTGACAAACCCCCAATAGCTGGCAGGTAACAGGGGTCGGTTGCTAAGAATCAGCTCACAGACCTCCTTGTGCAGCCTGGCTAAGAACAATGTAGCAACAGCAGCACTGCTTTGAACTGTTTTGAAACACTACAAACAGGAAAAGTAACTTCTGAAACAAAACCCAGAGCTATGTGTCATAGTCCAAATGCGGCCAGGGAGGCGTGCGATGAAAAACCCGGCAGGGTCTGTGTGGATGCAGAGAAGTAGACTATTTATGGGTGCAGGTCCAGGTGATGCTTTCCCACTTCTCTCATTGCTGATGGCAGTAGGACTGGAAGACTCCCCAAACTGTTAACTGTAAATCCCCATCTGCAGACTGATGCTTCTCTGCAGTTGCAGATTGTGTTGAATGAACACCCCAGCTCAGCCTAGCAGAAGGCTGACACTGGGAAAGAGCCTGTCTGCAGTTTCACAGGCAGTGAATGAGATCTGAATGGGGCGAGGCCAGCGAGGGCTTCAGGACCTTGCTTTGATCTTCCAGGCCGGACCTCAGGTGTGCCAGCAACACCCTCCTACGTGGTCTTGCAGTACCGTCAGAAACAGCAGCCATATCAGCATCGCCTGCTCGCCTGCCAACATCTCTTTAGACAGATTAAACAACCTTCTAAAACAAACCATTACAGCCCTTTGTACTGTAACTCACTGATTTACTTATTCCTTTTTGTGGATGTACACTTGAATTCTGAGGTCAGAAGATGGTCCAAGCTGCCCTTGTTCCCCACATACAAAGGGCTTCATTACAGGCAGCTGCTTTAAACTTCGGGGGCCAAAGGACTGAAAGACTGCCTAAACAGGGGAATGAAGAGAGCCTTGTGATAAAAATACCAGAAAAAACCAACCCACCAACCAGAGTTTGGACTGTACCTTCCAACCCTGTGAGGCTGATGCACCCATCAAGAACCTGGTCCCCCTATGGTCAGTGCAAAAAGGAATATAAGGACTGGCTGAGCCTTGCCTTGCTTCTCCTTCAGCTGGGGAAAACACAGGGCGGCAGCAGGGCACCACAACTTAGCAGGAAGGCCCAAAGGCTTTGAAGCACACATCAGTGTTAGTCAAGAGCAGATTGGTCTTTTAGGAACAGTATCACCAATTGCCACATCTCACTTTTCAGAGCAGAACATGACAAGGAAGTCACATGCAAGAGAGCTGCACTAATGTAACACTGTAAGATAAGATTAAAACGGGGGGGGGCGGGGAAAGAGGATTTCTGAGCACTTCATACTTCAGTCAGTCATGTGGTGACCTCTGTGTTTTGATGCTCCAGCATTAAAGGGTACCTACGAGTACAACATTTTCTGTAGTCCCCACAGCTTGCCATTGGTAGGCAGCATGTGGGTGGTTCACAGGTAAGAGTTGCCTCAAACATCACTCCTGCATTTCTGCAACTACGTCACTTGGTCTGATAAGAGACTTGATCTCTCTAAACAAACTGTTCTTTGTGAGCACTAAGGTACTGCGAGGAGGAGACAAGCAAGAACCACAGGACATTAGGGCAAATCAGTCCTTTTCTCTCAAATTATAAGGAAACAAAAGTGAAGCAGGAAGAAAGCAGTACCTCTGTCAAAGGTCTCGGTCTTCTCTCTACAACAAATTCTGTGTGGCACAGCTCACAGTAACTTGTGTTGGAGGAGGATAACCATTTTTCCAGGCAGCTCTTGTGCACGGTGCCCAGTGTTCCTGTGCAGTCACATGGGGAAAGCAGTCCCTCCCCATTTCCACCTTCGTGACAGATTCGACAGATGGGACCATCACTAAAGAGGCAGACAAACAGAATGAAATCACGGTCAGAGCAGGCAGAACGATACAGCCACATCAGAGAATAGGGTTCAATCCCACCAAGCCCCAGAAGGGCACACGCACAGCAGGCAAGTGTGGCAGAGCATGCCAGGCACACTGCGACTCTCCAAAGCAGCCTGCTGCAGCAAGAAACTAGTCTCAGGGGAGCGTAGTGGTGCCCGGGACATTCTAGGTCACTAGTGTCTGGAAGCAGTGTTGATGAGCGCCACAACACCCAAGAGAAGCTGGCACGTCAGCC
The DNA here is from genome assembly GCF_000690775.1 of Eurypyga helias. Lineage (NCBI taxonomy): Eukaryota > Metazoa > Chordata > Aves > Eurypygiformes > Eurypygidae > Eurypyga > Eurypyga helias. Next base: position 24,691 of record NW_010268895.1, read on the forward strand.
TGGGCAGCGCAGCTGACCACAGGAGAGACCACAGTGCATGTGTTCCACAGTCTCCAGCTCAGATCAGAGGGCAGAGGATGACACCGCAGTAGAGACCAACACTGTAGCACTGGTTTCAAATACAGAAGGTCAAAGCAAAGCCAGATGATCCACGCTAGTCACAGAAAGTCTCCAGCCACCTGGAGCCACTCAAGAAGTTTGCAATCACAGTCACATTTATCAGATCGCTCGCCTACTCTCACCCTGCATCCTGGGTTTAGCAGTAACTGCGTAAGGACAGCGATATCTAAAGACACAACTACATTGACCCTGGAAGCTCAGGTCTCCAAAGACACAACGTATTTCATGGCAAGCAGTCACACAAAGTTCTTGGCATACAAATCCTCACCCATCACAGTGCAGTAACTCACTCAGCATCCTACCTGCCATGCAGAGAAGCATTCTGCAGCATTCAGGCCTTTAACTGGCTACAGAAATGCCTTGGGACTTCAACCACCACCACTTCTCCTTCCTCCTTGGCTAGAAGTTCCAATTACAGAATCAAACCTCTTTGATCATGCTCAAGATCTGCTCTCTCGGGATCTCACAAAATCAGAGATGCTTATCAAGGGAAGTATCAATAGCTTTCAGAGACCCATGTAACCTTCCCCACAGGAAGCCCGCACTGCTGATCACACTCAAACCACCAATTTGTTTCCCAGATGCTTCCTTATGCCTCTAACTGGCACTGCTGACAGTGGACTATTAGTGCTACTGTTCCAGCAACCAGCAACCATTAGCTCAGGTGTATCAGATGATATTCACACAACAAATCTCCATCACAGACTAAAGTTATTTTTTCTTGCACCTATGTAAACTCAGGGCATCCAGTGTCCCGTAGCTAGGACTCTCTCTAGCTGCACAAAGAACCAAGCCCTTTTCACTTGAAACCTCTCACTTGTTCTGTGTATTATCCCCTAATTCTTGTCCTGTAGAAGACAATGTTTTCCACACACCCCCAGCTTTACAGTTCTTCATCAGAGCTAGCTCAGTCACCTCTTGCACAACAGTCCTAGCCTATTCAGTCATGCCTTAGACAGAAACACATCCACCTTTCTGATCACCTTCACTACCCTTCACTCTACCTCTCGCGTTTCTCAAACATCCTTTTAGAGCTGGAAGGACCAGAGGTAGTTTTCAAGATGTGGGCACACGAAGGATTTTTGCACTGACTGTGTTCTGTCCTTCATTGCCTTCCTAAATCTTAGCATCTTATTTGCCTTTTGGTCACTGCTATCCATAACCACCACACGCTCAAGATCTACTTCCTCCAAACCCACAAACACATATGTAAATCCCAGACTACTGTTCTCCATCTTCATCACTACACACTGAACTGCAACAACTATTTCAGCCTGCAGTCATTTCCAATAGTGTTCAGTTCCCTAAACTCAGGTGTCTTGTGCCATTTTAGGTCCAAGGGCATATCCCAGCTGGCATCCAAAGGCACGGGTTCCTAGAAGTTCTGTGCCATATCTGCCAGCCCCAGAATGAGGATGTCTTGGGCTCCCTGGGAAACCTCAAATGGTTCCAGATACCAAAGTTTGCTATTCTCAGCAATTCAGAACATCTCTTCAGTGTTTGCCATTCAACAAGATCATTTAGAAATAAAACACTGGACATCAGAGGCCCAATGCAGGGCTACGCTCCCTGGACCACGAAAATGAGCCACTCACTACTATCTCACTTCTTTCCAACCTTCCGACCAGCCACTTCTTTCACACAACCACCATTTGCTTACATCCTTAGTTGCACAGATTTGGGGGTGGGAGAGAGGGTAAGAAAGGAACTTCTTTATTTCAAAGACCCTATTGCACGCCTTCTCGAAATCCAGGTGAGCTATATCAGCTATCACCTTTTTCCACATATCGCTGACAGTACGAAAGCCACACTGATCCCATCTCACAGTTCATACTCCACTGTTATTCTGAGTTTAAAAACACCCACCTGTTTACAAAAGATGTTTCTGGGACTGCAACACAACAGTAAGAACCAACAGTCTGCGATCTTCAAAAGCAGTAGCGCTACTTGCATTAACTTGCACAACCAGACAAAACAGAAAGCAAGAGCAAAACATGGAAACAGTGCAAGATAAAGAGGCATACTGGGGAATAACATTCATGGGACATGAAAGAAGAAAAGAGCTAGCAAGAAAGTGCCTATCAATTCACTAAAGGAGAAGCAGGACTCCTCTCCTAGGCACCACAGATCTCTACCATTTTCAACTCAATATTTATCAGGTTTCATCCCAATTGGAATTTTTAAGAATATTTAGGACTGCAAAACAACATACACCCACTGCACCATCCCCTTCTCTCTGCCAAACATCACTGGTGAACCACTAGCCCTTGTTGTCTCTTCATATTCACATGTCTTTTATTTAGGGGATTTCCTCAACCAGGACAATCCCTGCAACAGAATTCTGAAGAGGTGGTAGAAACCCCATCCTCAGAGATACTGAAAACTGCATCAGACAAAGCTCTGCTCAGTCTGATCCGTCTTTAAAGTTGGCCTTGCTCTGAAAGGAGGCTGGACCACATGTCCTCCAGAATTCCTTTCCAGTCTGAATTATTTCATGATTCTGTAACCTTTATTGCCATAAAGCTCAGTGCTGTATCAAAATGACAAAATTACAGTCCGCTCACTCAGCCTCAGTGACAGGGACAGACCAGAAAAACCCTTAAGCCTCTACTGCTCTCATGCATCTGCTATTTTCCGAGAAAAGCATCTGCAAGATATTTCATCTGTTCTCTTCCTGTTTGAGAAGTTTCATATTTCCAGTGCATTAATATAACCTTGGCTACCAATAAACAATCCAGAAGGAAAAAATTTGCTGACAGTGAGAGAAAAAAAAAAAATCTTATCAGACTGCATTTTCCTTCCTTCCTATCCGGAGGGGGACAGGGCTGGGTCACACCCCCACATGATACACCCTCCCCTCAGAGTTTTCCAGCAGGCTGTAGAGAACGTATCACTAATTCAACCCTCCAGTGCAGTCACGCTGCTCCTGGCTTCGCTTTGCTAACTGCTGGTGAGAAGGAAGAGACTGAAACCCACCACCACCTAAAGGAATGCACTGGTGTCCCACGAAGACATGTGCATGAGGGATTGCTCATGCTGGGTTTTTAAACCTGTCCTTACCTGATTTTTATACCTCTGCAATTCTTAAGAGGTTGCACAACTCCTCACCCAGCCTACCTGTTGTAAAGAAAGCAAGCTCAGTTCCCCTCACGTTTTTATTGACCTGCTCCAGGTTTGCTAGATAAAGCAATTAGGTTTGCCTCAGTTCTCATCCAGCTTTCCTCCCCCACATCTGCTGTCACCGCTTTCACACCTCATCAACGTTTGGCCAAATGCACTGCAAAAACACACAGCTGTTCAGACAGGATTTGAACAGAAAACATGCCTGGTCTCACTAGCTGGACTGAACAATGCTACCAAGTGTCCCCTGCTCTGGAAACTGCTCGAAATACGTGGTAAGACACATCAGGAAGATCTGAGCGAGTGAAGGTGCCACACGCCCTACAGCAATAGCTGGCCACTGCGGTTCTGCCGCGCAAACACCCTCGCCTCCCTGGGGCTGCAAACCAACACCACGCCTTTGCTCCACAACCAGCTCGGAGCAGGGGCTGTGCTCCATTTGCAGCCCTTAAATCATCCCCATGAGCGCACGCTGCCCTTGGCAGCACGGCGTCCCCCCTTCGCTGCCGCTCAGCATCGCCTCGACAGAGGCACACGGCAAGAGGAGCCTGCGTCGCCGCATGCTGC
>NW_010268895.1:28538-28887 GCF_000690775.1 Eurypyga helias
CGCGCCGCCCCCGCCGGCCGCGGCCCCCCCCCCGCCGAGCGAGGCCGGGATGCACACGGCTAACGAGGATTCGCGCTCAGTGTCCGCGCCTCGGCGAACCCCTTCACAAACAGGGCTTTGTTGTCTCCACCTACCCCTAGAGCTACGAAAAAGGGTGAGAAAAGCCCAGATGCAGTCATTCCTAAAAAAAGCCCAGATCCAGTCATTCCAAGCCCCTTCCCTGAAGCAGCCTTACTTCTGCGTGCCCAGCGCCTTGATGACCGTGGAGAGGAGCCGTCCGTCCTTGGCCGTGACCTGCGTGATGTACTGCGGGCGCCCCACGGCCGAGTCCGCCACCGACTTGGAGAGG
>NW_010268896.1:0-4671 GCF_000690775.1 Eurypyga helias
GAAAACTAAACAAACCCACCAAATCACTCAGGAATGAGTCAGCACAGGAGTTAGCAAAGCTGCTAACGCAGGAGTCAGGGCGAGGATTAGCAGGCGTACGGGAGTGCACCAGAGAGAGTCAGGGAGAGAGTAATGGCTCCCGGATCCCCTCCTCGCCTCTGCCCCAAGCATGATGTACTATGGGATGAAATACTCCCTTGGTCAGTTTGGGTCAGGTGCCTGAACTGTGTGTCCCAGCACTGCCTGTAGCCAGACCGCGAGAGCTGGGAACGCAGCTGCAGGATCAGAAGGGGAGAAAGACCTTGAATTCAGTGCAGGCATTGCCCAGCGCCAGCTGAGAACTTATCAGTGCTGCTCCCTGCATCCAGGAACAGCTTCCTAGCAGCCACGGTAAAGAGAGTTAACTGAGCCCAGCACAACTGTATAGCTCATTGCATTTACAACTTATTATGATCATAATATTGTTTTTTCTTGGTCTTGTTTAATGTTAACAGTAATCATCAATTCTAACTAAACCAGATTCGAGTTTTTTACTGGGGTGCAACAGGTGAGAATTCATCCCGTTGCACTGCAGGAAAAGCAACAAATTCTGGTTTGCCATACATAAGTCATTCTACTAAAGCTCAGGGTTATTACTTTTTAAAAGTTGACTGGTGTGCACATTTCATGGGCCGTTCATAGGGTGCTAAGCGTATGCATTGTAAAATAGACCATTTGCACCAATGTGTGACTGAGATTGTGCTTAACCTATATAACTCTCAGATACCAAGTGGGCAAACTGGTGTGGTGTCTGAATTCCATTTAATTCAATCTATGTCAGTCTGGTTAAGGTGTTCTGGTAGGAACAGACACCGCTCTAATTAGATACATGTCTTTTCAGTTACTCTTGTTCAAATATTTATGTGTAGACAAAGCCAAAATGTTCTATTACAGTTACCACTTGCATGTATTCGTCTGCACAGTTATATTAAAGTATTTGAATGACTTTGGAGAATGAATATGACACTTTGTCCCCTGGGAATAATCCCTTTATGTAGCTTTATACTGTTACAGTATTTTGGAGGTGCTTACATTGCTTTTTCTGAGTCCATTAGCATAGCTGTCAAATAAAGCTTTGGGGAATTTCTACTTGGTCATGTGAAAGATTGAGCAGGGAGGAAAGGGAAGCTGCAATTCAGGGAAAAAATACCGTATGGTTAAGGGGGTGGATCTATTGTATAGCTACGTCTAGGGCTGCTTGTGGTCACCTGAATCTCCATCAGGTGATCGTACCTGCATAGGAGGGAAGCAGAGCGGAGCTAGGAGAGGAACTGTTGTGCACTGGAGCACTGGATATGCAGCAGCACAGCTAAAACAACATGTATATCTTTAGCCATGGCCCACCATAGGTATTTGGAAGTCCGATTATTTTTCTCACCTTTGTTATAGATGAAAACCCTCCAAAACTGTAGCCTGTACAGTATTTGAGATTACAAGCTACTATTTAAGTTGACTTTCTTTAATGGAACTACTCATATTTTTTGTGGAGAATGCTTTTTTTATTTTCTTGAGATTTTCCCACATAGTGTTTCAGTTAAACATAAAGCATTTAAATATCAGTCCCATACTTGCTAATTCCAAGGACTGCGCAACACTTGTTATAGATTTAACTTTTTGATTTGACTTTAATGCTGAATTTTCTTAGTGCGATATTGGGCAGAAATGCTACCTGTTTTCCTGCTGTTGTATCCATGTGGTCTTGGCAATGCCCTTTTCGCCTGGTTTTATAGTATTAGCTGCGACTTTCTTTAGTCATTGTATTCATACTTCGTACAGAAGGAGCATGCTATCTTCTCAAAGATGTTATTCTACAACAGAATTGTGTGGTACTTCCGACATCCATCTTTACTTTGTATTCTTTGTGTGAAGGATAAGTGGGTAAAAAGTATGTTGAAAGTACCATATTCATATAGAATATTCCTAATATTTTCAGGTGTGAACAGAAAATTCACTCTAGTGACTACTAGATGGCATTGGCTCCTTATGAAAGAGTAAGGATACTTGCCTCTGGGAAGCGGTGGGCAAACCCAACTGCTCCGGCATTGTAGTAATACTACATACCAAAAGCACAACTTAGCTATTTAAGTATTCAAATTGTGGGGTGGTAAATGTCATTCTGCTGTTTTCTGTAGTATTTGCCTAAAAAAGGCAGTACCGGTTATGACTAATGGGTGTTGGACATTTCAGACTGATACTCCTGTTTTCTTGACTAGCAGTGAATCCTACATAAAATAGCCTGTCTTTTTAAAAAGTTGTCTCTAAGTCCATTGCTGCTGCTTGACCTGTCTCTCGGAGGCTGTATGTACGATTCAGTTCTGGTGATGTGGAATCATACGAACACAGGTTTTATAGCAAGCGTGCGTGTAAGGGTCTGTAAGCATTACTGACAAAGATCCTAGTCTATCAGCCCCAAGAGAACTAAGTCAAAAGCTATCTATAACACATAGGTCAATTGGCATGTGAGTGAGTTTGTTTGGGTTTGGGGTTAGTTTGGGGTTTTTTTACTATCAGAAATGATCCTCTTGGGACTTAAAACACAAAACTTGTCATGCTATGTTAAAAAAACCCAAACCAACAAACACCTTGCAGCATCAAAAGACAGCAAAAGCAATATTATTTAGAAATACAGGAAGAACTCACAAGGGACATAGTGAATTATGTAGAAAAAGTGCTGTCATATCACATGGGTGATGCTAATGAACTTAAAAGAATGATAAGAGGTCTGTTTCATGTCCCCATATCTTGTGTGGAAATCTGTACAGGCATGATGCTGTTAAAGCCATGAATTTAACAAGACATGGAATTTTGATCTTAAATTAGTAACTGCACGAAGGTGCTGTAGTTAATTTTTGTTTTTACAAGCAGTATGAAACTTTATTTTTCAGATGTTTATAGAGTAATTGTCGCTAATAGAACTTAAGAGCGGAACCTCTATGGCTTATCAGGTTCCTGAATATACCTTGGAAGTGTTACTTGGATTCAGGCAACTCTCCCAATCCTTGTTGGATCCCACCTGGTAGTTCCTGTGATTCTGAATGTTGGGCCTACAAGGAAGCTGGGAGGGGACTTTTTACAAGGGTCTGTAGTGACAGGACAAGGGGTAATGGGTTTAAATTGAAAGTGGGGAGGTTTAGATTAGATATCAGGAAGAAGTTCTTCTCGGAGAGGGTGGTGAGGCACTGGAACAGGTTGCTCAGAGAAGCTGTGGATGCCCCATCCCTGGAAGTGTTCAAGGCCAGGCTGGATGAGGCTTTGAGCAACCGGGTCTAGTGGAAGGTGTCCCTGCCCATGGCAGGGGGGTTGGAACTAGATGGTCTTTAAGGTCCCTTCCAACCTAAACCGTTCTGTGATTCTATGATTCTATGAAATGTTAATGGCTATTTATCAGGTTCCACTGTTTTTCTTTAGTACCTGCTCCTTCATTTTAGAGAACTGGTGTTCTTATCTTTATAGACATATGCTTGCTCAATTTATAAATGTCCACGTCTTCCATAGTCTGTGGCTATTTTTTGAATATTTTGAATATTCAAAGCTGAACACTCAGTAATTCTGTCGGAAGTGTCAGAATACGTCTTAAATGCTTAGTTGCTTACTCTGCTGTTTTTCTTCCCTGAGTAGATTTGATTGAATGACTCATCCAAAGGTCACTTATTTCAGATACAATGCTAACTTCTTGTAATACATTGTATTTTAAGATGGATATTTTTGGTGTGGGGGTGGACGGAAACCAGCATCCTGAATGAGAAAGAAAAATGGTGATCAAACTTTTTTTTTTTTCTTTGAGTACTTTTGTTTTACTTGTTTTCAGCACTGCTGGCTTCCAGGGAAGTTGTAGTGAATATAGAGTGTTTATGTTGTGACTGAACATTTATCCAGTTGGGAAGTTTTACTTTCTGAACCGTGGCTACCCTAGCAGTCATCAGTTCTGACAGGCCTGTTTCTCTTGGTTTTTAACGTATTTGGCATTGCACTCATTATTTAAAATCAGTGAAACATTAAGAATATAAGTGTCTGGAGGAGCCAGAGGCAAGCGGCATGTCCACTCCACTTTCAAGTCTGCATGGGTTTTGTATGGGGGTAACAAAACCCACATCTCTGTTGGAGCTACAGCAGAAGTTGCTTTAAAATAATTTCAGTTGTTTATTTTTTAAAATAAAAGTTGATTAGAAAATAGATATTATTATTTAGGACTTAGGAGTTTTTATTTTTAAAGCAGTAAACATCTAGCTTTGCATGTCCAGAAGCAAAAGACCCAATTGAATAGGAATTTTGAGATACTCCAGACTGCTCAAAAACTCTGTCAAATATCATGTGTTAAATATGTCTCAGGCTTTTGTACCTGTGCTCTTGGAGAGGTTTGGGATTTCTGAAAAGGTAAATGGCTTTGGCTTTTGAGGAAATTGCAGCCTTGTCTGAGTGAAAAGGCTAGAAAAGCAGCGGTAATAGAGGAGGTTTCAGTTAATAGAAGTATTAATGTAATTAATACAAAGAATGGGATAGATAGAGGTTTTTGAACTGGAGTAAAAGCACTTAACTATCTACCAGTAAAACTTCAGAAAGCTGTATTGTTCTTCGGTCTGTTGACATGATAGACAAAATCTATCTGGGACTGGAGAGGTGGGCCACTGCCAG
>NW_010268897.1:0-3319 GCF_000690775.1 Eurypyga helias
CCCCAACCCCCACACTATTCCAAGTATTCTTAATCAAATCTTATAAATCTGGGGCCATTTGTTATCTTAAACTCTTGGAACATATTTAAAATGCTGCAAAGTTAACCTTATTTCGATGTTTAAAAAAGCATCAACAAATACATCTTCATTGCCTGAAAATCTGTATTTGAAGATGCATTTTATTTTTTATGTTGCTATACTTTTTACAGACCTGAGATCTCTACTTCTTAATGTCCTTCATAAAGCATTTAATTTAGCATTCTTTATATTCTCACATCCAGCTGAGGTGGTGTTTCGAGCTACTCTTTTTAGTTAGCTAGAATCACTTTAAATAAACAGGCTGCTACCTCCATATAACATGAATACTGAATACTAGAAGTAGTGATGAAGAGAATCAGCAAAAATAGCCTCTAGGTCTTCCTTTTCCATAAAGCACTTGATGGTATAGTGATATATGTGACAAGCCATATATTAAATACTATTTCCATTAACAGATTTTCCTGCTATAGGAAATTCAGTGTATATAACACTACCTACAGAATTTTCTTACCTTAATGAATCCTAACACCACCATTCCCTAGTTATTTGGGCATCACATTCTCACACAAAGCTTGGAGACATTCACAACCTTTTTTTAACTGATTACATCTAACTAATAAATCCTCAATATATTTCAGAAGAATAAAAAGTGAACACACACATTTTTACTTCTTAGTTAATAATACTTATTACAATATACCACAAACTGGAACTTTATAAAGGACATCAAGTTTTATAATAAAACAAAGTCAGTAACTTCTCATGAAATTCAAATTTTTAACTGAATGGTAATAACTTCAACTTTCATTTTTAAGCAGGAGGAAAACGACAGCCAGTCAGCCCTAGACAAAAATTTATCCCTACTCTTAGCAGATAAAAATTAGCTTTTGATACATATTAACAAAATGCTCTTTTTGTGACAATCCTTTCAGAAGAAAAGTACAAGACCACAGTAGTGAACTTTTATGCCTCACCAGGCTTCTGGACAGATCTGCAAGTGGAATCAATGAACACCCACCTGCCCCCACCTTACATCCCAAAAAACCCCACCATTAACTTTCATGTGATATTCCCACATCCACACACATCCCTCCCCTCCCCACCCTCCCCTCCCCCCGGTCAGTTATCAAGCTTGGCATTTTCCTCTTTCCTCTGCAGGAAGAACAACTCTTCATCTTAATGAGGGTAATGATGAGCTTCTTGCTTATAATTGCATTGAATTTAACACAAGATTTAAAATTACACCATTAGAGGATAAAGCAATTTTTAAATTTAATGCCATCAGAACCTAAACTTAACTGCCTATGAATTTCAAATCTTTAGCAACAACATGAGCTACACAGTTAATTTTTTTTTAGTTACAAATTAATTTGTGACTCCTACAGAAACAGTTGAAATTAAAGACCTCTTAAGAATGTGAAAAACCTTACTAAAAACTTTATGGAGTTGTGAGAAGTAGTGAAAATCATATTTGTAATTGAGTCTGAGGCCCTAGTGTAGAGCTAAAATTAACAGAAAAATAAATTTTATAATAGATGCAAATATTTCACAGAGAAACCCTTCCAAATTAATCTGGGGGGGGATGACAGACAGACACACGCATGCATATTTTAACATATATATTAAAAACATGCAGACATAAATCCTCCCACTCACATCCCTGTGAGAGACTAACATTTAGTCTCACGAGTACTGCAGGAGAGAAGACATTTAAATCCCCTTTCTCCTGTTTTCTGATTTTACATGAGGGCTCTTGCACCTCAGCTGTAAGGCCCATCCTTCAAACTCATCTATTAAACTTGCTTGATTCATATGAAAAATGAAACCCTGTTATACCAGAGGGGAGGTTGGCACTGTAAGTCAATTGCCTACACCTGGGAGGCTCAAAGACTTAAAAGACAATAGCAGTCCAGTGCTGAATATCATGTCTTTGCTTGGTATTTACTAACAGTCTGAGGGGGGCAGGATGAGCCCAGCTCAGCAATGTCTCAAGGTATCATTTACTTGGCCATGATGCTTTTTAGTTCTTTTTTGTTGTATACACTTGTTGATTCCTGTACTACACTTAGTCTGAAAACTCTCTCTTTAGTACTTGTACAGCACACAGACCAGTGGTGACCTGGCTCACAAGCAGAGCTCCTGGTATGAGAACTATGGAGTAGAGAGATACATAATAACAACTGAAATCCGACAGACTGAACTGTGTTTTAAGGTTGCAATAACAGCAAACTTGAGACTAGTCAGTTAAATAATGATAACATACCTTTTAAGGATTTGGAAGCATTCAGTATTATTTCTAAAGATTCTATAAGTTTATATTTGACCAAGAAATCAATTAAAATTAAGCAGGTAGACTGTGAAAGGAAGAACAAACAGAGATTATAAGAAGAAAGAAACTATTTGTAAGTCTGTTACTGAGAAGACAAGGAAAATAAAAGCTTACGAAACAAATAAGCATTCTATATCCAGCTGGAATATAAATGAATCCTTGGCTCTCCATTGTGTGCAGTCATCTTCTGTTGCCCTTCCACATTACTCTAGGCACTGCTTACTCAGTGTTTTGCTTGCACTCTATTCCTGTGAGTCAAAGATACTACAAATAACCTTAATCTTTTTTCAGCACGAACTATATGCACCGGTTGTTAGTAATTACATTAAGCCTTAAAAGAAATTCAGAGTATCGCTGTTGTACACTGTTAATGTACACAGAGGTTTTTCTTTGTTCTTTGATCACTGAGGCAAATAGTATAGTTCAAAGAAAGTAAAGCAAATCTGCAACTACGACAATTTACAGTATAAAAATAAAGAAAATCAGTATCAGTACAATTTCCTTCTGAACTCAGCCAGTCATTTGCATGCTAGTTGAACAGTTGTAAACAGAACAGTCAGCAGAAAGTATTAAATGGGTCCTGAGGCCAATTACAGAAAATATTCAATTATCCAGTCATAACAATTACAGCTAGGATGAAATTAATATTGGCTACTGTATTTCACAGGTACAAGCAAGATTGTTAATAAACACTCCTGGCAGATCTCCCCTAAGCACTGAATCCAGCCTCATAGGAACCAGACCTCAATGCTGCCAGCAAGGGATCCCCTCCCACAGTCCCATTTCCACTCAGCCACTGGCTAGGGTGAGCAGAGATCAGTCTCTGGTGGCAGGAGGATGTGTCTCCCAGCAGCTCATCAAGAGACATGCCATCTCAGAGCCCACCCCCTCAAAATCAAGTCTTGAAAGCGGTATGACATGCAGAAATGTAACAAGGACTGTAATGGGGGG